>NW_021585223.1:205804-257026 GCF_001605985.2 Dendrobium catenatum
TCTCTCTCTCTCTCTCTCTCTCTATATATATATATAATATTCGCTTTTCTTATATATCTTTTCTTGCATGCCTGAAAATCTTCTTTAAGATGTTCAGAAGGTATGTAAAGTGCATAGTACATGGGATGCATAATATTATGGTGAATCCCTTCGGTGCTGGGAAAAGGCTTGTTGCACGGAGGAATGGTGTTCTCAGTATAGTCCTTATTCTCTGTTGAGGAGTTCAGTTGCTTTCTTTATCGAAATATTTGTATTTAGAGGTACAAATCATTAATAAAAGTTATTATTTTGGCATCTTGAAGGAATACACCAAAGATCATTGAGGTTTTGAGCTCCGATGGTTCAAGCTGCAGCCAGATACCATCCTCTAGAGCAGATCCACTACAAGGTTTGTGAGCTCATGCCATTTCCTGTCAAGAAGAATATTAGAGAAATTTCTATCCTTATAAATTACCCTCTTTATAATAAAAGGGCATTACTTTTAAGAATTGATAGTCAAATCCTCGTTGTTTTTATTTCTTCTTAAATTAAGGACTGGAAAAATACAACAACAACATCAAGTCTTTATCCCACTATGTGGGGTCGGCTACATGAATCCTTTTTCTTCATTGTGTCCTATTAAAAGTCAAATTCTCGTTTAAATCTAATAAAGAAAGGTCATTCCTAATATTTTCTAACCAAGTCTTTTTAGGTCTACCCCTACCTTTCTTAACATAAGTCAAATCTAATACCTCTACTCTCCTAACCGGGTCATCGAAAGGCCGTCGTTTTATGTGGCCAAACCATCTAAGGCGACTCTCTCTAATTTTATCTTCTACTGGAGCTACTCCAACCTTTTCATGTATATGTTCATTTCGTATCTTATCTCTAAGGGTAAAGCCACTCATCCACCTGAGCATCCTCATCTCTGTCACACTTAACTTAGTATTATGCTTCTCTTTTAATGGCCAACATTCGGCACCATAAAGCATTGCAGGCCTCACTATCATCTTATAGAATTTTCCCTTAAGTTTGAGGGGTACATTTCTATCACATAACAAGCCCGATGCATTCCTCCACTTCAATCATCCAACTTGAATTCTGTTGATAATATCCCCATCTATTTCACCATCACTCTGAACAATAGATCCAAGATATCTAAAATGTGTACTCTTATTAATGACTTGATCGCCCAAAGTCACAATCCCTTCAGTAGGTCTATTACTACTAAAATTACACTCCATATATTCTGTTTTAGATCTACTCAAGCGAAAACCTTTAGACTCTAAGGTTGACCTCCATAATTCAAGTTTACCTTCAACTCCCTCTCTAGTCTTATCAACAAGAAGAATATCATCAGCAAAAAGCATACACCAAGGTACATCCTCTTGCAAATGTCTAGTGAGAACATCCATGACTAAAGCAAAAAGATATGGGCTTAAGGCTGATCCTTGATGTAACCCAACCGAAATAGGGAAATACTTGGTCAATCCACCTTGTGTTTGAACACAAGTAATAGCTCCTGCATACATATCTTTAATGATTTGAATATAAGCATTATTGACTCCTTTCTTTTCAAGAACTCTCCATAGCACTTCTCTTGGAACTTTATCATATGCTTTTTCTAAATCAATAAATATCATATGTAGATCCTCCTTATTTTCTCTATATTTCTCCATCAAACCTCTTAATAAATGTATGGCTTCCATAGTCGACCTACCCGGCATGAATCCAAATTGATTTTGAGAAACATTAGTATCATGCCGCAACCTATGCTCCATAACTCGCTTCCATAGTTTTAAAGTATGACACATTAACTTAATACCTCTATAATTTGCACAATCTTGTACATCACCTTTATTCTTAAAAATATGAATTAACACACTCATTCCCCACTCATCTGACATTTTTTTAGTCTTCAAAATAGTATTAAAAAGTTTAGTAAGCCATGAAATTCCTTCATCTCCTAAGCATTTCCACACTTCTATTGGAATATCATCAGGTCCAACAGTTTTTCCACCCTTCATTTTCTTTAAATCCTCTCTAACTTCAGTTTTACTAATACGCCGATAAAAACAGAAATCTTTATTTTCATTTAGGGTGCTAAGGTCATTATAGTCAATCTTATTTTCACAATCTTCATTAAAAAGTTTAGCAAAATATCTCATCCATCTTTGCTGAATATCATCTTCTAAGAAAAGTATTTTTTGATCTTCATCTTTAATACACTTCACTTGAACTAAATCCTTACTACTATCTCTTTGTTTGGCTAACTTATGCATATATCTTTCTCCCTCTTTAATATCTAATCTATTATATAAATCACTAAAAGCTAATGTCTTTGCATCGCATATTGCTTTCTTAGCATCCTTACGAGCAAATAGAAACAACATAATTTAAAAAAAAAATAGTGAATACTCTCAATTAAGAGAATATATTATGTAATAGTAATAAATTGTTTATTAACCACTAGCTTTCCATTATGCTAAATCTCTTTGATAAATATTTATTAACTGCTAACTTTACATTATCATAAATCTCTTTGATAACCACGGTATTTTTTATTTCACATTTTTCTCTTTTTGAGTGCAATTAGGGGGTTGGCTAAAAATATTAGTTGAAACATGATTTAATCTAAGTTTCAAATGATTTCTAAATTGATTCGAGTCTTTTTGATTTTTTGCTTGATTTTTTTTTAGTTGATTTTTTTAGCATAGCTGTTTGCTCAAAAGTTTATTCTTGTTAATCATTTTCATAATCATAGTGATATGTTGCTTACTACATGCTAATTATAGAATCGATCAAAATCAAGTGAAAAGAATATCAACTATTGCCTTGCCTATATTTCAGAGTGATGAATTTCTCCTTTGTGCTACAGGAACTTGTGCTTCCTTGCACCATTCTTGCCCAAAAGTTAGACAAACTTAGGCGCTGGGAGGAGCCAATTTGGACTTTATCCTTCCTTGTGGTTGTATATGTTCTTATATTTAGGTAAGCTACAGTTAGTTTTGATATCTTACGTTCAACTTGTTTAAATGCTATGTTAGGCTAGGATTCAAGGTTTTTGTGTGTGTGTGTGTGTGTTTATAAAACTTCAATCTTTAGAACATAGTAAAACAATTACTTTGTATTTTATTCTGGTAAAATTAATTTTAGTGCTTAGCATCTGATTATGGTTTGTTATGGCCTTTTCTAAACGAGAAATGCTATTCATATGGCCTTTTTGGTGCATGATATGTATAGCTGTCCTTTCTAAGCATATAAAATCAATTGGATTTGCTGGAATTGTAAGATTTATTTTAGCTATGGGTACATGTAGCAAGTACTGTTACCTTAGCAGAAACATTGCCAGAATATGGGAATTTTCTGCAGCTGAAATCTTATGCAGTTTTGGCAAGGTGTAGTTATTTAATGTTTATCTGAATCGAGAACTGGATTCTGGAAATTCATTCCTCAGTTTGAGTCTGAGGCTGTATTTTGCAAATCCACGTTTCTATGTCCATTTGAACACCGTTCAGTATGTAACGCAATGTCTTTCTATTCATTTACTAATTTTCATAATCATAACTTTGCTAATACATCCTTTTCTACTGCTCTTAGTAGAAACCTACTACCCTATGCATTCCCTGTGATGCTGGTTATCAGCTCTGCTACTATGCTACTGCTGAAGGGCCTGAAAGAGCAAGGCAGATTGGGAAGATCTTTTGGCAAAGTAACAATACGTGATCAACCACCCTCGAACACAATCCAGAAAATTGTAGCTCTTAAAGAAGCTATTTCTGATATAGAAAATCGTCTTCAGAGTCTGAACATTTCACTTCTCAAGTTTAGGACAATTGTTTTAGCAGGCCAACCTGAGGTATGCTGCAAATTAAACTCTTTTTTTGTTTGTTATTAGCACACAAAGATTCATAACTTTATGCGGCCTTCCGTTCTATTTGAAAAACATCAGAAAATTCTGGTGTTTTATCTCCAAAAAAATCCGAAAGTTCTGCTATTAAATTTGCAATAAAATCAGAATGGTTTCCTGAATAGACCATAAAAAGTCTGATCTGAGACGAATGAGAACATTATGAGTTGAAGGCCTATATTAATGAACATACTAGAGATAATATCCATGCCTTATACTATTTATGATGCGAAAGTAGGATTTAACTTCAAAGTCACCATATTCATATAATTCTAATTATTTGAAAGTGTATTTTTATTGTGTTGTTTAAAATGCATATGGTTTTCCGCTCATTATGTATGTTGATTCACCATTTTTCTGAAAGCTTACTCTTTAGAAGCCTCTCTTCATCAAATTCATAGTGATATGGTCTGTTTGAATGATTTGACTAGAAACATAATTTCAGTGTTTTTTGCTTTATGTCAGTCTGAAAATTCAAAGTATGTATATATTCCAAGTATATAGAGTATGCATTACTAGGCAGATATCTTGTAGTTTTGCTTGTCAAACATGCTGCAAAGAAAATGTTGACTTGGTGGTTACTTTGTTTTTTTACTTCCTATATGACACTAGTAGTGAAGTCAATTTTGGAAAATTAAGCGTAAGAGAAATAGGGATGTTTTAATGTGTGATAAATTATAAAAGATAGATTAGGAAATGATTATATTGTATAGACAACAATGGTAGCTTCTATTAAAGTTAAGTTGGACGTGTATAAAGAATAGTTGATAAAACTAATAACGAAGCATCAAGAAAGATAAATTATAGAGCAATGACAACATCGATGGAAGTTTTGCAAAAAGATTTGTGTAACATTGGTTTAAAACCTTCTGCTACACTATTCAAGCATGACTGAAGAACGAAGATTTATAAAATCAACTCCATTAATCTAGGATATGGCTAATAATGATGATGATGCTTTTTATTGTTAGGACTATAGTATCTTTATTTGATGAAGTAAAACTTTTGCCATGTAAAATTGATTTAGGAATCTGTTAACAAAATTTTTTGGAAGTTGTGCAAAAAGATTTGTGTAGCATTGGTTTAAAACGTTCTGCTACACTATGCAAGCATGACTGAACAACTCCATTAATCTAGGATATGGCTATAAATGATTATGATGCTATTTATTGTTAGGACTATAATATCTTTATTTGATGAATTAAAACTTTTGGCATGTCAAATTGATTTAGAAATCTGTTAACAAAATATTTTGGAGTTTTATGGAACCCTCCAAAGCATTTCAGAAGCTTCATGCTTTCAGGAGTTTCCAATTGATACCCAGAGGCTTCAAAATGGATGAAGGGAATATTTTTCATGGTGTTTAGCAAGTAGAGCACGCACAAACATGAAAAGGGGCCATGTAGTAGAAAAGTCAAAATAGTGCGAAATAAAAAAAAAGGCTTAAATTTTGGAGTCAAGATTGAATTGTATAAGAAAACCTCATTTACTTTGCTATGTCCATGTATATGGAGGAGATTTCCAAGAGATTTAATGTTTTTTCTTGCTTTTAGAATCTGTTCCTATTTTTTTGCTTTCTTTGAACCTTGAGTTTGAATTGCTATTTTAAATTTCTTTCTTTTAATTTGTATTTAGAGGATCATGCACTCATCATATGAAAGCTAATCAAGAATTTCTGTGCTTTGATCCTTGCCTCACCAAACCCTGTCTCTCTTCATCTTTTTTATCTCTATATCCATTAGTCGTAAGATGGAAAAATTGATATCCCCTTCTTCTTAAGCTCTATCCCACTTCAAATATGTATAACCATCTCTTTGCATGCCCAAGGACTTAGAGATGTTTGGAGGAGTGCAATTGCAATGAAAATGAAGAGCAAGCCCTAGACCATCAAGAAAGGAAGGAAGAACTATATATTCTGAAGGTAGACAAGTTGGAGTTCTAGTTTTCATTATATCGGATACATATATTTTCCAATTACCAATTTAATCAATCTATTATGTTCAGCAAGCTCAATCATATCATAATCATCAGCCATTCACATTCATCAATTATTTGAAACCTTGATAGCTCCCTTATTTTGTGTTCTAGTAGATTATTTAAGTGGTGATTTATTGGGTTGACATTAGTTCAACCTTTTGTAGTTAGATCTACAAAACCAAATCACAAATAGAAGCTTCAATAATGCCTGATTGGCAACTTAACTCATGGATATCCAATTGCTACATGTCATCAAGAAGGATATAAGGCCAATATACATTTTGTCACAATATCGTTCTCAATTTTCAAGGGCAATGAGTACATGTAAAATGGTGAAAACCTGTACAATACTTACCATCAATGAACCTTTCAGGCTAATGAGTTGATAATATCACAAGGGTGAAATTGCAACATTGTTGCTACTATTACTACTACTGCAACAACAACATCATCATCATCATGCCTTTATCTCACTGTGAGGTCGACTACATGAATTATTTTTCTCCATTGTGTCCGTCAAACTTAAAACCTAAAGTTAGGATTGATTGTCCTAAAAAACAAACTAAAGTGTGTGCTATCCTGTGCGGGTGTCAAACTATTAGGTTTTAAATTTCATTTTCTAATTTTGATTTTATTTAATATCCGAGGTTTGTTTAAGTTCAACTATTAGTGTGTTAAGATTCAATTAAAATTTTAAGATTTATTGTTTGAGTTATAATTTTATGTTCTTAAGAAAAAATTTGTGAACAAATTTTATTATCTTCGGACTCTATTTAGTATTTAGTAATAATCACTAACACAAAAACAAAAATGCAATTATTTCACCTAAGAAGGTTGATTTTTATCTTTTTTAATACTTAAAGATTTTATTTCAAGTGTGTTGGGTTGGTTTTAGGAAAGTTTATTAAAGTTTTAATTATATTTAATTATATTTTGATTTAGGTTTGATTTTTAATTCTATATTGATTCCTTTCTTAATTAACATTTTGAATTTAATTAATTTTAATTCTTTAATTCTTTTACTTTATTTAGCCCCTTAAGGATCTATAAAGGAAGCTTTAATTCTAAATTTTATTTTGTTTTATTCGATGTGGGTTATTGTTCGTTACAATTTTAGGAATTCAAATGAATTTATTATATATTTATATGATTTTTTAAAATGTTAATGAATTATCTAATTTTAGGTCTTTAGGGGATTTATTTAATTTGAGGATGGAAATGAGATGTTAATTATTTGTTATGATTTTATATGCTTCTAGAAATTTATTGAGAGGTTTGATGGAGACTTATAGAGAGAACAAGAAGGATCTACATATTAAAAAAAGGCGGATCTACATATGATATTTATTGATTTAGAGAAAGCATTTGATAAAGCTTCAAGAGAAGTGCTATGGAGATTTATAGAAAAGAAGGGGGTCAATAATGCTTTATATTTAAGTCATTAAGGATATGTATGTAGGAGATGTTACTTGTGTCCAGACACAAGGTAGTTTGACCAAGTATTTTCCTATTTCAATTGGATTACATCAAGGATTAGCCTTAAGCCCATATCTTTTTGCTTTAGTCTTGCATGTTCTCACTAGACATTTGCAAGAGGTTGTACACTTGTGTATGCTCATTTTGAATTATAATATAAATAGTATAACTGATGATAATTCAGATCATTCTTCTGAAACTTCAGAAATAGCTATGAATGGATTAATAGAAGCAGTTGATCGTTGGAATAACCAATAATGCAAAATATTCCAAATACTGCGAACATATATTAGAAATAGGAAAAGTTAGTATGAGTAGAGAATGTTTATATTGTAAATATTATCCTAATAATAATCATGGATATCAATGCCAAAAAAGTCTCAAAATTTTCCAGAAGCGACTCTGAAGGCGCATTTGGCGGGGTTGAGTCGTATATTGTAACGTCTCAACAAATGGAAACAATTCTTCAAGTCGAAGAAATGTTGAGACTTTTCGAGACTCTTCACCAACATGTCGTCCACGTACACCTCCATATTATGTCCAATAAGGGTTTTGAAAACGTTATTCATAAGGCGTTGATAAGTTGCTCCAGCATTCTTGAGCCTGAAGGGCATCACTCGATAACAATACAACCCTCTGTCTATTTGAAATGCTGTCGCTTCTTCATCAGTCAGATTCATCTTGATTTGGTTGTAATCAGAGTAGGCGTCCATGAAACTCAACATCTGATGTCCAGAGGTGGTATCGACTAACTGGTCGATAGGAAGCGGAAAGCTTTCCTTTGGGCAGGCTTTATTGAGATCTTTATAGTCTATACGCATCCTCCATGCTCCACTCCCCTTTCGAACCATGACAACATTTGCCAGCCAAGTAGGATAGTGCACCTCTCGAATGAATCCGGCTTCTAAGAGTTTGTCAACTTTTTTTCCGATCACTTGCTAGCGATCTGGTGCAAAATTCTGTTTCTTCTGGATGATTGGTTTGCATGCCGGATTGACTTTAAGGGAGTGTACAATTACTTCGGGGTCAATCACGGGCATATCCGCCGGGATCCATGCGAAAACATCCTGATTTTCTGGTAGAAAATCTGTTAATTCTTTCTTTTCGTCGTCTGAGAGAAGTGATCCAATCTGTATTGTCTTTGAAGGATATTTTTCAGTGATAGACACAGTAGTGAGTTCTTCTACGGGGGAAGCTCTCTAAGGATGTCCTCGTTCCGGAGATCAAAGTCCTCAATGCTTAAAGTATCCGTCAGGCGTGCTTTGACCTGCCTGAGATAGCAGGTTTGTGCTATTTGTTGATCTCCGCACACCACACTAACTTCTGTCGGAGTGTGAAACTTCAGCTTGAGGTGAGGGATAGAGGCGACATTCCCCAAAAATTGACTGGAGTGGCCTCCCAAAGATAGCGTTGTAAGCCGATTCAGACTTTACAACGACGAACTGGACAGAGTGTGTAGATTGCCGGGGGAATTCTCCAAGCACAACTAGGAGACTGATTATCCCTTCTGCACGTACAGGTCGATTATCAAACCCGTATAGAGGACTTGCCGCGGGTTGAAGCTTCTCTCTTGTGAGACCCATATTGAGGAAGGTAGAGTAGAACAGGGCATCCACGGAGCTACCATTGTCCACCAGAATTCTCTTAACATTGTAGCATGGGTCACCTATGCCTGCATTGATAAAAAGCCAATCTTGGTGAGGGATTTTTACTCCCTCCAAGTCGGAATCATCAAAGGTGATGGCATGATCTACATGAGCTTTTTTTGGAGTTGGAATTTCATCTACGGCCAAAAAGACTTTATCGGATAACAAAGGGCCTCCGGTTATTGTCTCAATTTCTCCAATTGCTATTCGGTTATTCACCGGTGGCCTTTGTTGTCGATCTTTGTCCCCCCAGCGGGACGAGTTTCCTCTCGGGTAGGTGGATCCCGAATAAACTACCGAAGATAGCCTTAACGAATAAGCCTTTCAATTTCCTCCTTCAGTTGTCTACAGGCTTCGGTAGTGTGGCCACGACTACGATAAAAGTGACAGTATTGATCCTGATTTCCTATGTTCGGCTTCAAGGGATATGGCCATTTTACCGTATCTTGATCTCGAACAGCCATTAACACATTTGCTCGAGATGTATTGAGAGGAGTGTACTCTTTCTCCTGTCGAGGTTCTCGTCGTGGCAATGGAGGCCTCGGGGGCAGATTGTTTTTCCATTGCTTCTTTCGTTGTGAAGAAGAATTATCTCTGTCCCTGGTGCACCCTTGTGCTTTCTAGTAGATTATTCAAACTGTTTCCTATGGGCGTTTATAGCCTCGTCCGTCGAGATTTGAGCTTCTACCCAGTGAATTAAATCGGCATACGAAGGAACAATGTCGCGCATAAGTACTGAATAGAAGGGGCCAGGGCGAAGGCCTCCAAGGAATACTCCTCTCAACAGTTCAGGATCTACTCCTGGGATTTGTCGAGCTTCAGTGGATAATTGCTGAAAATACTCCTTCAACGATTCTCCCTCATTTTAGTGGATCCCAGAGAGGTGAGAAGAATCCTTAGCAATTCTTCGGTTAGCTACGAACTGCTCGACAAAAGCTTTTTCCAATTTTACAAATGAGTGGATCGTTCCCGACTGAAGCGAATAAAACCACGTTCGAGCCTGTCCTTTGAGGGTGGCAGAAAAGACTTGGCAGAGGAGGGCATCTGAGGCTCGCTAAATGTGCATAATGGTTCTGTAGTGGTCGATATGCTTCTACGGGTCGGACGTTCCGTCGTAAGACTCGATGCTGGTAGTTTAAATCTAGCCGGAATGGGATGCTGTACTATGGCCTCAGTTAGAGGTGATGACTCCTGGAAGTCTCTCTGTCGGAGAGTTTGTCTCACATCCCTTAAGGGGAATTCTTCCTGCACCAATTTTCGCAGTTCATGACGTAGAACATTGTGAGAAAGCTCAGCAATGTGTGGTTGGGCTGAGTCTTCCGGGAGATCTGGAAGAACGCGAGGCTGCCGAGTTAAGGGCGGAGGATGTGTAGAACTTGCTGTATCAGCAAGTTCGTTATCCTATCGTAACTGAGAATGTCTTCTAGGTGGAGGAAGACGAATTTCTGTTTGAAGATGTTCGAATTGAACATCTTCAGCCCGTGGTGGATCCTAAGGGAGAACTTCCTCCCGTTGTGCTAATGCCGGCTGTCGATTCTGTCGCAGGAGTTGAAGGATCTCGTTCTGAGATTCTTCCATCTTCCAGATTCTTTCTTCTAAAGGTCCCGAGGTCGCTTCTCTGGCAGCATTCTACCCCCCAGGATGAAAAGAGGCAGACATCGGGCGTCTGTGATTGCAGACTGATTTCTGGATTGGTGGGAGTTAGAGCGAGAAGCTCCAACTATGCGACTACTACGTCTGTTAACCATTGCAACAATACTTGAAGTTTGTGGGATAGTGTTTCCCACAGACGGCGCCAAACTGTTGCGGGCTAGAATATACGCGGCGGTAGAGTTTGTAAATACGCGTCTGAGCGTTATACGAGTATTCAGCACACAAACAGAAAAAAGAATGAACACCAGGTTTTTTACGTGGAAAACCCGGAAGAGGGAAAAAACCACGGGGCCACGCCCAGTTGAAATAATTCCACTAGTATTTGTTTGAAGTACAAAGACCGATTCGTCTCACAAGTTGAGACAATCAGTTTACAATCAGCTTCTAATAAAGTTACAAAGTTCTGCAAAATCCCTCAGTTTCCCGAAAATCCGGCAGAGTTCCGGCGTATTCAGGCGGCGGGAAGAGCTCCTGCGGTGGTCGAGGAGGAGAGGATTCTCCCTTTCTCCTTTCTTCCACTCTCTTCACTTGAGTCCCCTTTGTGAAGAATGAGGGATCTATTTATAGTTTTTCTGGAGTGGCATGGCTCGTAAATAGTCGTGAGATCAGGGGCGAATAGGGAGTGGTCGAATGGACGGCCGATATTGATTCCTACGACCGTGCACCGTTCGTTGGACATTTGAAGGGCTTAGTGATGTCGGAATTCGGCGATCTTGGGCTTGTTGGATTCGTCTCGTCGAGCCGTTCGATTTGAGTATAAGCTCGTTAAAATCGGAGACCGTTTGGTAACGCAAATTATGGTTTGAACCTTCCAACAGCGCTTTGGGTCCTTGATTTGGACCTATTTGGGCTCGGGTTGGGTTGAATTTGGTGTCGTTGGGTTCGTATTTCTGAGACGCTCAGTTTTACTGTAAGCTAGCTGAAATCGGAGTTCGGGTGCTTCCGGATTTAATTTTTGAAGTTTCCGGGTTGATTTTTTCATCGAGATTCGTGCCCGATCAAGATTATTTCATGATGATGTATCAATTTTAAATACTAATTAAATGTTAAATGAGTGGAGAATGAGTGTGTTGATTCCTATTTTTAAGAATAAAGGTGATGCACAAGATTGTGCGAATTATAGAGAAATTAAGTTAATATGTCATACTTTAAAGTTATGGAGCATAGGTTGCGGCATGATACTAACGTTTCTCAAAATCAATTTGGATTCATGCCGGGTAGGTTTACTATGGAAGCTATACATTTATTGAGAGTTTTGATGGAGAAGTATAGAGAGAATAAGGAGGATCTACATTTGATATTTATTGATTTAGAGAAATCATATGGTGAAGTTCCAAGAGAAGTGGTATGGAGAGTTCTAGAAATGAAAGGTTAATAATGTGTATATTCAAGTCATTAAAGATATGTATGTAGTAGTTGTTACTTGTGTCCAGACACAAGGTGGTTTAACCAAGTATTTTCCTATGTCAGTTGGATTACATCAAGGAACCTTAAGCCCGTATCTTTTTGCTTTAGTCTTGGATGTTCTCACTAGATATTTGCAAGAGGTTTTACCCTATTGTATGCTTTTTGCTGATGATATTCTTCTTGTTGATAAGACTGAAGAGGGAGTAGATTTAAAACTTTTAGTAATATCTAGTTTTTTCAACCCACATATTCATTCTTTTCTTTTTCTCTTCTTTCAGTCTTCCCAATTCCCAATTCTCTTGATGGGTCTCCAGATCAGAATCTTCGTAAACTGGGCTATCTTGATCTTGATAGCGTGCCTCTTTAAAGTGAAATTCATCCTTTGTTTTTTCCTTTGATCGTTGATTTCTCACTTTTCATATCATGACATAAGTAAGCAGTTCTAAAGGCTTTCGTTTGAGTAGATTTAAAACTGAATATATGGAATGTACTTTTAGTAATAATGGTTCTAGTAAAATGATTGTGATTTTGTGTGATTTAATCATTAATAAGAGTACATGTTTTTTAGATATCTTGGGTCTATTGTTCAGAGTGATGGTGAAACAAATGAGGATATTATTAGTAGAATTCAAGTTGGATGGTTGGAGTGGAGGAATGCATTGAACTTGTTGTGTGATAGAATAGTCCCCCTCAAACTTAAGAGAAAATTTTATAAGATGGTGGTTAGACCTGCAATGTTTTATGGTGCATAATGTTTGCCATTAAAACATAAGCATAATATTAAGTTTAGTATTGCAGAGACGAGGATGCTCAATTGGATGAGTGGCTTTACTCTTAGAGACAGGATACGAAATGAGCATACATGAACAGGTTGGAGCTCCAATGGAAGATAAGATTAGAGAGAGTCGCCTTAGATGGTTTGGTCACAAAAAATGGCAGCCTTCCGATGACACGGTTAGGAAAGTAGATATATTAGATTTGAGATTTTGATGTATGTTAAGATGGGTAGAGGTAGACCTAAAAAGACTTGGTTAGAAAATATTAAAAATGACCTTTTTTATTAGATTTAAATGAGAATTTAACTTTTAATAGGGCTCAATGGAGAAAAAGTATTCATGTAGCCGACCCCACATAGTGGGATAAAAGGCTTGATGTTGTTGTGGTGGTGGTAAAAAAAATTTCACGATGACCTTCTATTAAAACAACTTTATAATATTACAATCTTAAAATGATTTATGTGATTATTTTAATTTATTAACATTGGATATGCAGTTAATAAAATATGAAGAAGATTCCCAGGGCGACTAAGGTTGATGATGTTATCTTCACAATCACTGAAGATTCTTTCATCTCTTTTAGGAAAAAAATCTATTTTCCTAATGATCTGGTGATGAAGGTGCCGGCAAGATCTGAACGTGCCTGCTTCCCTCCCCCGAGATACGTGACGGTGTACGAGTTCAGTTTGCGAGCGAGGTTGCGGTTTTTGCCGCCTCTTGAATTCCATTTTTTTTTCTTGCTCTCTTATTCTTCCTCTCCCACTCTAGCATAGACTACCTACTCACATTTATGCATCTCAATTCTCTCCCTTCTTCCCCTTTCCCTCTCACCCTATTCCCCCTTGACAAGCTCAATAGGTAGAACTGAGGGGTAACTGCTCTAGGTAGGGCCCCATGAAGTTTCCCCTTCAAAAGTTTCCCACTTAAAAAATCCTACTTTTTTCTCCTTTTTGCGTGTATGCATTCGATTGCTAAACTCTTTCATCCTTACAGATTGCGGAATCTCTTCTAACACGCAACAATGGTGAACACAATGTTTGTATTGTAATTTCAACTTTAAATCAAGCAACCAGACAGGAAAATTTACTGCAGACCGTTTAAATGCATATCATCACAGAAGCTTTAGACAATGTGATCCTACAGTATTGCTGGTGGTAAAAAGCAACATGCATGATATTTTCCTGCTAACAATACTACAGTAAATAGTGTTATGAGAAGCTTTTGCCAGGTTGTAAATGTTAAAGCAATATTGTAGTAGTTAAAATTATTTCCATTCGCATTGAAAAAATTGTTCTGTCTAATGATCATACTATCAATTGTTTATAAACCTTTTCATGGACTTGTGTAACTGTTCTTTTATCTTTTGATATTTTCAGGTAACAAATGAGGTTGCTCTATTGCTGCTTGGTGGTGCAATTATTCTTATCTTCATTCCATTCAAGTATATTGCTGCCTTTATTGTTCTTGATCTTTTTACAAGAGAAGTCGAATTCCGAAGAGAGATGACAAAGAAGTTCATGAACTTTTTAAGAGAGAGATGGGCTGCTGTTTATGCTTCTCCTGTTGTTGTACTGCCATATGAAAATAAAGAAGATGGCTCTACGGACAATGATGCTAAGATAAGTGATGGATCTAACTCACAGGGCCTTCAAACTAATCTAAATAACTCCAAGCCCTAGCAGCATGGGAGATTTCTGCTATGTAAAATGTGTAACTATTTCTGTGAATAAATTAATGTGATAAAGCTGATGATTCTTTTACTACGTAATATTCAAAGATATGCAATGTCCAACACATGCAGGAAATGATATGCGTCTTACATACATCTCATACGTACATCGAATATGTATTTAATATGCTATTGATTGGTGTGTCGATAAAAATAAATAAATAAAGGATGCATGCATTGAATACATCTATCTCAGGTTTCATGAAATAATGGAGATTGAAATAGTGATGATGAGAATGATGAAATTGCTTATTAGAACAAGTTGAAAATATCCATTCGAGTTCAGACATGTGATGCTTACAACAAGCTTTTGTTTGTTTTGGTAACTTTTATGGGGATAGAGTTAGGGATAAAAATAATAAGGTATGAGGTGCAGGCTCGGTGGCCTTTGTTTTGTCCCTTAAACCTTGTAGAAACGTAACAGCTGAGGATTGATATGATTTTCTTAAGAAATTGCTTCCTTATCTTTGTTCGGTGCAATGCAGAGAATTCTGAACTTCCAAAGACAGGAACAAATTTATGTCGTTTTCATATCATGCTTGCAAAATGAAGTTGTGCATTTAATTAACAAAACCAATTTTTTATTTTATAAAGGAGTACGTTTTTTTTTTGTTCTTTTCAAGTTTTTCGTTGATGAAAAAGGAATATGCACGTTACATTTGATTATATTATATTAACTTTATTCTTTATTGAATGCCCAAATTTTTTATTTTGTTGCGTTTAAATTAATATTATAATCATTGTGATTGCATCTTATTTTATTGTTCTCAATTTTTTTTATAAGTTTAAACTTTTTTGAATATTTTATGAGTTTTATTAGAACCATTGTTTTAAAATTGGATCAGACGGTTTGATTAATTTGACTGTGAACCTGACAAGTTGTTAGTTCGGTCTAGTTAGAGAACCAGTTTCTCACCGAACCAAATAGAATCAATTTGGACTGGTATTTCAGTCGGAAAATTCTGGCTGGTTCAATATATATTATTTTTATTTCAATCAAATTTGTCATCTTAAAATTTTAAATTAAGTAGCTATTAGCTTGCAACAACATTAATTTTATAAGTTAATTTAAACTATTTAATATGCATATAATTATATTTGAAATACATATAATTAATTGAGCTTTTTAGTAAGCTTTATATTGAGCTTTAATTGAGCTTATTCGTGAACTTTAATTAAAGTAGTTATGAATTTTTTGTTAAAATTTTAATTATTATGTAATTTAAATTATATTTGAAATTTTTTAGTATTTATTGTGCCATCCGGTTCAACTCAGATTTGCTCCTAGTTAAACCATCGAATCCTGAGCTTCTCCTTTTGATTTGTTATTTGGTCTGATTTTCACTACCTCAATTAGAACCTTTAATTCAACTAATCAAAAAATTATGTTGATCAGGCACGAATCTCGAGGAAAAATCAAGTTGGGAACTTCAAAAATTAAATCAAAGACTATCTGAACTTTGATTTCAGCAAATTTACAGTCGAACCAACAACATCAAATTTGACTCAATCAAGCCAAAATGAGTCCAAATTAAAGTCCTAAAACGCATTTGGAAGGTTCAATCAATAATTTGGATTATCAAATAGTTTCCAAATGTGACATGCTTTTAGTCAAATCGAGTGGCTCGACGAGATGAATCCAATGAGCCTAAGATCGTTAAATTTTGATATCATTAAGGCATTCAAATACCAAATAAGCAGTCCATGATTGAGGGAATCCACATCAGCCGTCCATTCAAAACACTTCAAAATTACCCTTGATCTTCATCTTATTTATTGGTCATGCCACTCTCATAATACTATAAATATATCCCTCTTTCCTCTTTGAGAGGGGCGCGGGGTAGGCCCCCGAAGTAAAGAGGGAAAGAAGATAGGACTTTCTTCAGACTTCCCACCCGACGCCATACTTGCGCCCATCGCCGAACTTCCGACCGTCTATAGATTTTTGCCCGACGTCAGACTTTCTCCCGTTGCTAGACTTCTGCCCATTGTCAGACTTTCATCGGACTTCTACCCAATATTGGACTTCTACCGTTGACTGACTTTCATCGAACTTCTAACATACACCAAACTTTTGCTCATCATCAGACTTTCGTTGAACTTCTAATCGACATCAGACTTTCACCCGTTGATGGACTTTCATCGGACTTTTAACTAACATCGAACTTCCACTCGTTATCAGATTTTTACCCGATGTCGGACTTCCGATTGTCGGCGTACTTTCATCAGACTTCTACCCGATGTCGAACTTCTGCCAGTCGTAGGATTTTAACTCGTCATCAGGCTTCCTCCTGTCATCAAACTTTCGTTGGACTTCTACCATACACCGAACTTTAGTTCGTCGCCAGACTTGTCACAACCCGACCCGATCCGAGACGGATCCCGCTCGCACCGTGCCAATCGGCCTGGCCGAAGTCCTCGATCGGCCTGGACGATGCTTACAGAAAATCACCTGGAGCAAATTTGGGCAAATTCTGGAGCAAATTCTCAACTGATCGTCCCAGGACGATCCCAGATCGTCCTGGACGATCCTGGAGCAGATTTTTGATATTACAAGACTTTTGTCTGACTTCTACTCGACGTCGAACTTCCATCCGTCTCCAGACTTTTGCCAGTAGTCGGACTTTCGTCAAACTTCTACCGGATGCTGAACTTCCGCCCATTGCTAGACTTCTATCCTTTGTCAGACTTTCGTCGGAGTTATGCGTGATGCCAAACTTCCACCCATCGTCAAATTTTTACCTAACGTCAGACTTCCGCCCGTCGCTGGAGTTCTGCCCATCGCCTAACTTTCATCAAACTTCTACCTGACGCCGAACTTTTGCCCGTCGTTAGATTGTGGTCGGACTTCTACCCGATGTTAGACTTCTGCTCATCGTCGGATTCCTACCCAATGTCAGACTTCCCCCCGTCAACTATCCTCTGACCACCGTTGCTAGACAATGACGTTTCCAACCTACATTTCCAGCCAAATATGGTCCTTTCAACATCTATCATTATCGAGTACGATCCTTATGACCTTTATCATTAAACAACAGACCTTCCAACCTCCGTCACCCACCGTCTATGGTCTTTTTGACCTCCGTCGCTATACAACAGTCTTTATGACCTCTGTCTCATGTCAACTACAGTTCTTCCGGCCTCCGTCGCCAGATAATGTTCTTTCCGACCTTCGTTGCCACATACTATGATCCTGTCGACCAAACTAGCACATCGATATTGATTCTTCCAATTTTCAACATGTAAATCATTCTATATGATGTATATTTATTACATCAAGCCAATGGATTCTCTCTAATATATCACAAGCCGGCCCGGCTAGCCCGAAATAACGGGGCGGGAATAGATGATCGTACAGAAAACACATGTAAACCATAATCAATTTCATTTAACTTTTATAACAGAACATGAACATCATCCATTAATATATGAAAGAGCCACTAATAATCAATTTCATTTAACTTTTAAAACAGAACATGAACATCATCCATTAATATATGAAAGAGCCACTAAAAACATCAAATCAAAGTGTTTCAATTTGTTTCTTCTCACACAAAACTAAAAACATAAACATCCACAATTACATAAACTTCAACAAACTGTTCAGATACAAACAACTAACTCAAACTAAAAATAGTAAACATAAAACATTTCTTCCTGAGGTCCTCTACGACGATAGGTATACTGTCGTCTCGTAGTCATCACTTCTTAATAATATATCCTGAAAAACATTTATAATAATAGGATGAGCCAACACTCAGTAGGTGATAAACATTTATCTGAAATTCACGAAATATTTTTCTTTTCTTTCTTAAACATATCATTAAACATGAAAATGAAACAACAAAAGATCATAATAAACATTTAGGCATGAATTTATAAAATATTTTCATAATCATTGCTTAAAGATTTCATTTAATCCTTCTTCCTTTCTTTTTCATAAAAACTTTCTTTTTCTTTAAATGATTTCATTGAATGCATAAATTTCATAATTGTAATATAATAAGCACCCGTCCCTAAAGTATCAGAGTTTTATACTAATCAGGTACACAATAATTGGTCATTTCCTTTACCATTTGGCTACGTAGAACCCCATTACCATTTGGCTCTTCCGAATCATCATGGACATGCACTTTATAATACTTATATTAATTAAGGAAGCTAAAAATTAATCATTACATCATATGTACTTTAATGATTTTTGGGTAATAAAATTTTGTATCTCTTATGCATGAAGTTGTTTAATTTGTTTTAACATTTTAAGTAACATGTCATATGTAAAAACAATAATTAAAAAGCTAAAACAATAATAAATAATTCATAAACATTA
Organism: Dendrobium catenatum; assembly: GCF_001605985.2. NCBI lineage: Eukaryota > Viridiplantae > Streptophyta > Magnoliopsida > Asparagales > Orchidaceae > Dendrobium > Dendrobium catenatum. The sequence goes on from NW_021585223.1 coordinate 224,688, forward strand.
ACTTGTAACATTTGAAAGTGCATTATTACATAATTAAATTTTATAAAATTAATTTAAATGTAATCACCTACCTTGCAAGTATCGAACAATAACCACAATGTTGTATGATGTTGATTAATCACATATTGTCTCATTAATCCACACCTAAGGATAATTACAACTGAACTAAGCACACATCACAAAAATTTTCAATAATTAAAATTCTATTTTAAGAATTATTTAAAATCCAAATTTTAGGAAACCCTAAATTATAAGTTTTCATCATATCATCAAGCTAAATATTTCCCTAAACCTAATTAATAATTAGGTTAATTATTTTTGGATTAAATTAATCAAGAAATTACTAAAAATGAAATTTTTACTAAAAACTTAAAATTTTTCCTTATAAACATTTCCAAAACCCTTAGGAACCACTTTTTTAAATGTATCTTAAGAAAATTAAATTTTCGATAAAAACCCTATTTTTTCAATTTCCAAAAACTTCATTTCTACCATTAAATCATTCTCCTAATCCTTACAAATCAATTTTGTAAAAAATTTGGAAGAAAAAATATATTTTTGGAAAAACCCTAGATTTTTTTTCAAATAACTCGAGATTTAAAAGGATTTGCTTTAAAAAAATCATACATTTGTAAATCCCTTATCGTCATATTCGATTTGCACTAAGTTTCTGGCCAAAAAATTGCCACTGGAGAAGAGCCCGTCGCACGTCCGTCCGCCCTAGCCGTCTGCCCTCTCTAAGTTTCAGTCAAAACTTGCAAAATAATGGGGAAGAGGGATAGGTTTGTTCATAATAGAGAGAAAGGGAATTGCCAAATGACTCATATGCCCTCAATTAAACAATTTTTGCTTAGGAAACACTTAGGGGTAGAATTGGCATTTAGAAACTTCCATAATTTTTATTTCTCAAAATACATAAAATTAATCATAAGTTCTATACTTCAAATTGATCAGAAGTTTGTGTAAAATTTTATGAAATTATTTTTGTCAAAATCCATTAACTTTGAATTTTTCACTTAAGTCTTGTCGCAATGCATCGAAATGCGTGCAACGACCTACGATTGCCATTCGGGTTTTATAATTCTCCCCTCCTAATAAAAATTTTGTCCTATAAATTTAAAAGAAATTTTAAAAACTAAAGTCGTACCTTATGCAAATAAATGAGGGTGGTTCTCCCTCATTTCTGACAATTTATCCCAAGTAGCATCCTTTTTCTGAACTGTGCTTCCATAGCGCCTTAACACAAGGGATTGCTCTGCTTCTTAACTGCTTAACATCATAATCAATAATTCTCTCTGGTTCTTCCACAAAGGTCAAATCCGATTGAATATCAACCACTTCAGTACTAATCCTATGAGCTTCATCTGAAATATATTTTCTTAAAGAAGAAATATAAAACACATTATGCACTCCACTCACATGTGCTGGTAGAATCAACCTATAGGCCAATTTTCCATTTTTTTTTGAAATCTCAAATGGACCAACATATCTTGGGCTCAACTTTCTTGTTTTGCCAAATCTCTTTACTCCCTTTATCGAACTGACCTTTAAAAATACTAAACTCTCCCACCTCAAATTCAACTAGTCGGTGTTTGGCATCATAATATTTCTTCTGTCTATCCTGTACTGCCCTCAATCTATCACTGATCAATCTGATCTTTTATGTAGCATAATCAACCATATCTGCACCAGTAATTTTCCTTTCCCCTGTCTCAACCCTTTTTAAAGGTGTCCTACACCTTCCATACAAAGCCTTATAAAGAGCTATACCAATACTTGCTTGGAAACTATTGTTATAGGTAAACTCAATCAAATGTACATATGTGTCCCACGTATTACCAAAATCCAAAACACATAACCTGAGCAAATCTTCTAAGATTTGGATAGTTCTTTCTGACTGCCCATGTGTTTGAGGGTGGAAAGTTGTACTAAAAGTAAGCCTTGTACTCATAGCTCCTGAACCTTCTTCCATAATCTGGAGGTGAATATTTCATCCCGATCTGACACTATAGTCTTTGATACCTCATACAATTTATCAATCTCACTAGCATACAAGCTTGTCAATTTCTCAACTAGATCAGACTGTTTGATATGTAAAAAGTATGCAGACTTAGTCAACCAATCAATTATCACCAATAAAGCATCACATTCTCTTATAGATCTGGGTAAACCAACCACAAAATCTATAACAATATTTTCCCATTTCCACTCAGCTATAGGTAAAGGCTGTAGAAATCCTCCTAGTTTATGATGTTCCACTTTCACCATCTAACATGAAGTATATTTTGATATAGTATCTATCACACTTCTCTTCATTCCTGACCACCAAAACACCTTTAAATCCTGATACATTTTATTACTACATGGATGAATGGTGTAACTAGAATAGTGAGCTTCCAAAAAGATTTCTTTTCTTAAGTCATCAACATTTGGTATGCACAATTTGCCTTTATAACGAAATAATCTTTCACCATTAAGCTCAAAATCTTCAGTGTGTCCCACACTAACCATATCCAGTATTTTCTTAAAATCTGCATCATGTGGCAAAGCTTCTCGTACCCTTTCTCGAAAGGTTGATTGGATAATAGTCTGATTCAACAACACAATTTCTGCATCATTGGGCTGAACCGCTGAAATTTTTATCTTCTCCAATTCCCTTATCAATTCTTTTTGCTATGTAATCATCCAATTTATACTACCAGAATTCTTGCTGCTCAAAGCATCTGCAACCATATTTGCTTTACCCGGGTGATACTGAATGTCCAACTCGTAATCCTTAATAAGTTCTAACCATCTCCTCTACCTTAAATTCAATTCCTTCTGAGTGAAGATATACTTTAAATTCTAATAATTAGTAAAAACTTCGCACCGAACTTCGTATAAGTAATGCCTCAAGATCTTTAAGGAAAAACTACTGCAGCTAACTCCAAATCGTGGGTTAGATAATTCCTTTCATGATTCTTCAATTGCCTAAAAGCATAGACAAAGAATCTTCCATTCTGCATCAGTACACAACCCAACCATTTATACGAGGCATCACTATAGAGCTGAAATTTATCTAACCCTAAGGGAATAGTCAATACTGGAGCAGTTATCAAACACTACTTTAACCTTTAAAAAGCTTCCTCACACTGAACAGTCCATTCAAACTTCACTACTTTCTAAGTCAATATGAATAGTCTCATAGCTATCTGTGAAAACCCCTTAACAAAAATCTTCTGTAATAACCTACCAATCCTAAAAAGCTCCTAACCTCAGTCACTGTAGTTGATCTTAGCCAATCTGCTATTGCTTGCAGCTTATGCTGATCCACAAATATTTTCCCATCAGTGATCACATGCCCCAAAAATTTTATATTGTTCAGCCAAAATTCACACTATAAGAACTTAGCATACAATTTATTTCTTTTTAATACCTGTAACACAGCCCTTAAGTGATTTGCATGAAGTTTTTCATCAGTGGAGTATACCAGCATATCATCTATGAACACAATCATGAATAGATCCAAAAATAGCTTAAAAATTCTATTCATGAGGTCTATAAATACTGCAGGAGCATTCGTCAAACCAAAAGGCATCACTACAAACTCATAATACCCGTATCTAGTACTGAAAGTTGTCTTTGCAATGTCTTCTTCTCTAATCTTGAGCTGATGATACACTGACCTCAAATCAATCTTTGAAAATACTGAAGCACATTCTAATTAATCAAACAAATCATCTATCCATGGGAGAATATACTTATTTACTGTCAACTTGTTTAGCTCTCTGTAATCTATACAGAGCCATAGGCTCCCATCTTTCTATTTCACTAAAAGAAAAATATGAGCATCCTAAGGGGAGGTACTAAGCCTGATAAATTCCTTCTCAAGCAACTCTTGCAGTTGTTCATTCAACTCCTTAAGTTTTTTAATTATCATTCTGTAAGGAGCCTTTACAACAGATTCAGCTTTTGCCACTAATTCAATCGAGAAATTTATTTCTCTACTTAGAGGTAAGCTAGGTAAATCATTTGAAAATACTTCTGAGAATTCTCGAATAATTGGGATGTCTTTCAGCTCTCTTTCTTCTTATCCTCCTTAACATAGGCTAAGAAGCCTTCATATCCTTTCTTTAACATCTAAAAAGCCTTCAGGGATGACACAATCACAACTGTTACCCCTTTATCCCTTTAAAATTTGAATTTCTTCTCCCCTAGCATACAAAACTTAACCTCTTTTTTGTTATAATCTATAGTCACAAAATGGAAAGATAACTAATCCATGCCTAAGATTGCATCAAACTCAGATAGGGGTAAAACAATAAGATATGTCTCTAAATTCTTATCACAAATTCTCAATTCCACATGACATTTCTGCTTAGCTTCCATATGATTTCCATTAGACATTAAAACTAATAGAAATTTAATCATAATTGTTGGAAGCAAATCAATTGATCTAATAAAATTCTTAGAAATAAAGGAATATGATGCTCCAGCATTAAATAGAATTCTAACAGGTCTATCACATATAAAGATTTTCCCTAATCATAAATAGGTCACAATATTCATATATAAAATATATCATTCATTATTCATTCATTATTCATTCATTTCATATAAATCTTTTATTGACATTTAATTAAATTGCATACCTATAACTACATCAGGAGATCCCTTAATTTCTTGTTGGGATAATTCATAGACTCGAGGCTGAACATTCTGACGAGTCTGACCTTGAGAATGCACAGAAGCTGTAAACTCCATAGCTCTTGGTCTACCAGCTATCCTCTAAGTATTGTTATCAAACCTGACCTCTGTAGTAGATCTCTGTCCAAAAAGCGGGAAAGACTTTATCATATATCCAGGCTGATGACACTAGTAACAAGTATTAGTGCTAGAGATATCCTCTCCCTTATATATCCTCCCATACTTACTACATAAAGTAGCAGTTGAAGCACTTCTGTCAGAGTTGTTGGATCTGGGCTTCTTCCAAGTAGACACCCTATATTGAGAAGACTGAGCAAACTAGGAGGGCTTTGACCTGCCCTCCATCTTTCTTTTCTAAAAATCTCTCCTCTTCTGAATTGCTTACATGTCCATCTCAATCCTTTTAACTCTTTCCACCAAAAAAAGAATAATCTTATATTCCAAAAGGAATGAGAGACTGACTTATTATGTCCTTTAATCCATTCAGGAAGAGGTGAAATTTTTCTTCAGCATTGGGTATCAGGTGTGGGGCATACCTGGACAACATTCTGAACTCTGCTTCATACAGACAAACAGATTGATCCCCCTGAACCAATCTGTTAAACTTATCATGCATCTGTCTCCTGGCTGACATAGGCACATACTAGCCTCTAAATACATTCACAGACTCTTCCTATGAGACTTGATTGCTGTGTCTCCCTCCAAAAGGTTCTTGAAACTGACTCCTCCACCACTTTTCTGTCTCACCATCAAAGGCATAAGTAGCAAGTATCATCCTCCTATCTTCTGAGCAAGACATGCCCTCCAAGATCTTCTCTATTTACATCAGCCAATCTTCAGCCTCTATAGGTCCACCACTTGAAAATAATTGAAGCTTCATATCTTGAAATAGTTTCAAGTTCTTGTCCATAAAGCGACTTCCACTGCCACTGCTCTGAGTTTGGGAGGTCTTTATCATCTGATTCATTGCTTCCATCATCTGAGCAAATGACTCCATAATTTTGTTATCATTATTCTTATAAGGTTCTTCTACTTCTGGTAGCTCCCTCCCTTCCTCCATATCAATGTCATCAGTGTTATTCTATTTAGGATCCATATTCCTGAGATAAAATATAACAATCATAAGGCAAATAATTCATAAATTTTTCACTTCCTACATATTCTAAGACTCATTTAATCATCCTATAGGCTCTTTCATTGATCAGTATTAAATCTTTACTCTAATAACACTCTTATCACGACCCGGCCCGGCTAGCCAAAATAATTGGGCGAGGATAGACAGTCGTACAGAAAGTATATGTAAATCATAATCAATTTCATTTAAATTTTATAACAGAATATGAGCATCATCTATTAATATATGAAAGAGCCACTAAAAATATCAAATCAAAGTATTTCAAGTTATTTCTTCTCACACAAAACTAAAAACATAAACATCTACAATTACATAAACTCATACAAACTGTTCAGATACAAACCACTAATTCAAATTCAAAACAGTAAACATAAAACCTTTCTTCCTGAGGTCCTCTACGACAGTAGTTATAATGTCATCTCGTAGCCATCACTTCATAACAATATCTCTTGAAAAATAGGATGAACCAATGCTCAGTAGGTAATAAATATTTATCTTAAATTCATGAAATATTTTTTTTTTCTTTCTTAAACATATCATTAAGCATGAAAATGAAACAATAAAAGATCATAATAAACATTTAGGCATGAATTTATAAAAAAAATTACATAATCATTGCTTAAAACATTTCCTTTAATCCTTCTTCCTTTCTTTTTTATAAAATTTTTTCTTTTCTTTAAATCATTTCATTAAATGCATAAATTTCAGAATCGTAATATAATAAGCACCCGCCCCAAAAGTACTAGAGTTTTGTACTTATTAGGTACACAATTATTGCCCATTTTTTTATCATTTGGCTCTGAAGAATCCCATTACCATTTGGTTTTTTCAAGCCCCTTTACCATTTGGTTTTTTCAAGCCCCTTTACCATTTGGCTCCGTAGAACCCCATTACCATTTGGCACTTCCGGATCATCATGCACATGCACTTTATAATACTTATATTCATCAAGGAAGCTAGAAATTAATCATTACATCATATGTACTTAAATGATTTTTGGGTAATAAAATTCTATATCTCTTATGCATGAAGTTGTTTAATTTGCTTTAACATTCTAAGTAACATGTCATATGTAAAAATAATAGTTGAAAAGCTAAAATAATAATAAAGAATTCATAAACATTAATTTGTAATATTTGGAAGTGTAATATTACATAATTAAATTTTATAAAATTAATTTAAATGTTATCACCTATCTTGCAAGTATAGAACAACAACCACAATGTTGCACGACTTTGCTTAACCATGTATCGTCTCCTTAATCCACACCTAAGAATAATTACAACTGAACTAAGCACACATCACAAATATTTTCATTAATTAAAATAATTAAAATTTTATTTTCAAAATTATTTAAAATCCAAATTTTAGTCAACCCTAAATCATAAATTTTCATCATATTATCAAGCTAAATATTTCCCTAAACCTAATTAATAATTAGGTTAATTATTTTTAGATTAAATTAATTGGGAAATTACTAAAAATAAAATTAAAAAAAAAAAACTTAAAATTTTGCCTTAGAAATATTTCCAAAACCCTTAGGAACTACTTTTATAAAGGTGTCTTAAGAAAAATTAAATTTTAAGTAAAAACCTTAATTTTTTAATTTCCAAAAATTTCTTCAAAAACTTCATTTCTACCATTAAATCATTCTCATAATCCATACATATCAATTTCGTAAAGAAATTTGGAAGAAAAACATATTTTAAGAAAAATCCTAGATTTTCCTTTTCCAAATAACTCAAGATTTAAAAGGATTTGCTTTAAATAAATCATACCTTTGTAATCCCCTTATCATTCTCTTTGATTTGCACTAAGTTTCTTGTCGGAAAATTGCCACCGGAGAGGAGCCCGTCGCACGTCCGTCCGCCTTCGCCATCCGCCCTCTCTAAGTTTCGGCCGAAACTAGCAAAATAATGGGGAAGAGGGCTTAATTTGCTCATAATAGAGAGAAAGGGAATTGCCAAATGACTCATATGCCCTCACTTAAACAATTTGGCTTAAGAAACACTTAGGGGTAGAATTGACATTTAGAAATTTCAGAATTTTTATTTCTTAAAATACATAAAATTAATCATAGGTTTTATACATCAAATTGATCAGAATTTTGCATACAATTTTATGAAATTATTTTTGTCAAAATCCGTTAACTTCAAATTTTTCACTTAAATCTCATCACGATGCATTGAAATGCGCGCGACGACCTACTATTGTCATTTTTGGGTTTTACATAATAAAGGTTCTCATTTATAATTAATTGCAAATACTACTGGATTCATTCAAACTAGGTTATGCTCCATGGTTTTTTGCCTTTTTCAGTATTTTCCACATAAAAAACTTGGTGTCACTTATGAATGCTACACCATATGTCTTATCTGATTGTGTGCTGAATCTTCATACAAAGCTAACACGTTAAACATTATATTTCTCTACCACCACAAATATTCTACGATGTAACATTTTGGCGTCGTCTGTGGGAACCTAATTCCCGACTAGGTGGGGAGGGGGCAATTTTTTTCTACAAACTCGAAAGGTTATTTGTGCCAATGTCCTAGCATCAACTATTGTTGCATCAATTTTATGAGAATTAAATATGGACTAGGAAGCAACCATGACTACAACCATGGTTAAGAAGATTTCTTCAACTCTTCTAATATCTAAGACAATATCTTGGGATCATAAAACTTTTATCAAATGCAATGATGCTTCTAATAAATTTTAAAATTTATACAGTCCATAGCTAGACTTCTACTTCTTAGGAAAGGTCTTAGCCTCAACCTTAAAAAGGTAGTAATAGTCTAAAGATAGACCATTCTTCACCTTTAATTAGGATATAAGCGGCATTCGCTCCCTCCCAATAAAAGTAAAATCGATCCTAAAGGGATTCGGTTTGACCTCTTCCATATAGGTTAATGTCATCGAACATTACTTTGACATACAACCTCAGATAGGTCATACAACCGTGGTGGATTCTCTTAATATATTCTATATAGGTTAATGTCATCGAGTAGTGCTCTAACATACAATCTCATATAGATCGTAGATTCTTGGTGGATTCTCTTGACTCTTTTAAATAAGTTAACATCATCGAGCAACACTTTGACATACAACATCGGATAGTTCATACATCATTGGTGGATTCTCTTGACCTTTTCCATATATATTAACATCATCGAGCAAAACTTTGATATATAATATTGGATATGTCATACATCATTGGTGGATTCTCTCGATATCTTTCATATATGTTAACATCATCGAGCAATGCTCTGACATACGACCTCAGATAGGTCATACATCATTGGTGGATTTTCTCGACATCTTCCATATATGTTAATATCATCGAGCAACTCTCTAACATACAATATAAGATAGATCATGCATCATTGGTAGATTCTCTCTACATTTTCCATATAAGTAATATTATCAAGTAATACTCTTACATACAATCTCGGATATGTTATTTATCATTGGTGGATTCTCTTAATCTCTTTCATACAGTTAACGTCATCGAGCTATATTTTGACAAACAATCTTGGATAGGTCAATTATCCTTTATAGATTTATACCAATTTATTATCATTATCAAACAATAGTATGATAAATAATCTAGGAATGTTTACCCATAAGGTAGCTTCAAAAGGAAGCTAGTATTGTATAATGTCCTCACTAGAAAGACTCTATAAGAATATATGATTGATAAAGTCATTATTCATATAGAAATTTTAATAGGTTAAAAAGCCTCAAAAGGCACATAGTGCAATATATCAAAGCATGTCTTATAGATGCATAAACAACTTAGTTTTTTTTGTGGAATAAGTTCATTCTAAATGAAAAATAAGCATTGAGCTCATACAATTATCTCAACTTTTTATGTAATATGATTGGAGTTACATAGATTTCACATCAGGATCAAATATATATTCATTTTGACTAGAAACTGAAATTAAAGATACACTATAATCATCTATACAAGTTAATTTCATCAAGCAACAAACAACTTGAAATATGACAAATATCATTGGTGGATTCTATTGACTTCTTCTCTACTACATAATGAAGCATCTAATGTAACTTCTTCTTCAAAGAAAGATTATTACATGGTCATCATCATGTTTCTAATCAATTGACATTGTAAGTGTATTGTCAAGCTACTAACATGACACACTACTTCAACCCCTTCAATCAAGTATATTTGATGTCCGCATACGTCAATATGAATGCATATTACCTTAGCACAATGGAATTAGACCACCGCCATTATCGGCCCTTCGTTTGATGTGTGTTGTCGGTCTTTTACTTCATATTAGACATCATCAGCTTCTCGCTCGATTGCTATTAGCAACACACTCTCCAATTGTCTCCTTCAGCTCTTCACTCGACCATCGATCGTTATTAGACTTCCACTCGATCGTCAATTGTCGATGAACTTCCACTTAAATAAATTCAAAATTCTTTCAATATCCCAATAATTCTCCTCCCGATTACAATTATCATCAAATCTTTTCAAACAACACTCGACACAAGAAGCGGTTGACCTTCTTCAGTCAAGGGTTGTCTATTAAGAGAATAATCTCTCATTGTGACTTCTTCTACACAGAAGATGGGCACTAAAGCTTGATAGGAGATGTCACCTATCTCAAACAGTAGAACGTCTCTAATGTAAGAAGAAAGCTAGAGAAAAAGAGAATAAAAAGAGGAAAAATTTCCTTCTACACTAAATAGGGACACTGAATTTGGATAGGGGAGGCCATCTATCAAAAATAATATAAAGTTTCTGAAGTAAGAAGAAAAGTGAAGAAGAAAATGAGATGAATAATTCTAACTTCTACATAAGAGAGGGCACTGAATTTGAGTAGGAGATGTAACCTACAAAAAGTAGTAGAATGACTAAATTGTAAGAAAGTTAGAGAGAGAAGGAAGAAGAGGAGATGATCAATTTTCTCTTTGCCATAAGTGGCTATTTATAGGAAAAAAATGGAAAGTTGTTAAAAAAATTGAGAGAATTTTTGCCTCCAAAATTGTTAAAAAAAAAATTAAAATTATTCTAGAAGCATTTTAAAAATTTTTGGGCCCCTTTGTTATTTTCGGAATTAAAAAGTAATAATAATAAATAAATGGTGTCGATCTCCCGAGGAAAAAAAAATATAACACAAAATAAAAGCATAACCGCAGCCGGTTAAAGATGAATGGAACCACGCGCCAAATGGCGCGTCTTATGCTCCGACAATAGCCTTAAAGCTGTTTATAAAATCATGTTTAATGTGTACAGAGAATTTAATGATCTGGCCGTCCATTCAAGGAGTGGAAATATTAACCTATAAATCAACATTATATTAACATACATATTAACGTTATATTAAAATATTCAGTTTTATAAATCAACTCATACTATAAATATTTTACTGTATACGTTTGATTCATTTCATATTAACATATTCTACTCATTCTATTAACGCATATAATTTCAAGGGTTTTTTTTTATATCCGTTTTAAATATATTTATAAAAATGAGTTAATATACCTTATAAAAGAAATGTTTTAGAACTTCAAAACTCCATTGACATTCACCAAGCAGTCGTGCCCTGTAATTATTCAAAAATTTTAATTTTTTATTAATTACTTTTTAGCTACAACATATATTTTCGAACTTTGCAGGCTTCGATATCCAAAAAGAATGAAGCAATTAATATATCTTCAAAAAATTATGTTGATCGGGCACGAACTTCGAGGGAAAATCAAGTGGAAAACTTCAAAAATTAAATCGAGACCATTTGAACTCCGATTTCAGTGAACTTATAGTTGAACTGAACGTCTAAAAAATATGAACCCAATGACACCAAATTCGACTCAATCCGAGCCCAAATGAGTCCAAATCAACGACTCGAAGCACATTTGGAAGGTTCAATCCATAATTTGGATTATCAAACAGATTCAAAACTTGACATGCTTATAGTCAAATTGAGCGGCTTGACGAGATGAATCCAACGAGCCTAAGATTGTCAAGTTCTAATATCATTAAGGCATACAAATCTTAAATAAATAATCCATGATCAAGAAAATCTACATCAGCGGTCCATTCAAACTACTCCGAAGTTACCCTTGATCTTCATCTTATTTACTAGCCATGCCACTCTTAAAAAACTATAAATAGACCTCTCATTAGAAGGGAAAGAAGAGAGGAGAGGAGAAGAAATCAAATATTTTTCTTACCACCAAGCTCCTCCTTGACCACCTCTCGGCCACCAACCGACACCGGACTTCTGCTCGTTGCAGGATTTTCATCAGACTTCTGCCCAACTCTGTACTTCTGCCCAACTCTGAACTTCTGCCAATCATCGGACTTTTGTCGGACTCCTAACCGACGCTAAATTTCTACCAGACACCAGACTTTTGTCAAACTTCTACCCGACATCGAACTTCCGCTCATCCTCGAATTTCTACGTGAAGTCGGACTTCCTCCCATCACCAAATTTTTGCCCATAACCGGACTTTCGTCTCAGACTCCTGCCTGATGCCAAACTTTCGCTCGTCGTGAGATTTTTACCCAACGTCGGACCTCTGCCTATCACCAGACTTTCGTCGGATCTTAAATAAATAATCCATGACCTACGTCCACTCCCCGGAGTCCTCCAGTCCATAAATTTCACTACAAACTATAGTGTTAAGAGAGTTGTTATTTGCATGTTTTACATTCTTGCAACTTGTATAGTTTTGATGATTTTAAATATTATTATTTTATGTGTAGTTATCTCCTAACACTTTTTGGTGAATTTGTTTTTGCTCCTGTGTGTACTAACATTTCACGAAAATTGAACTCCAAACTACTGAAGACTTCAAATCAAATTCAGCATGAGATATCTTGTATTTTGAAGCTTGTAATTTTTATATGAATTAAGTTTAAGAGGGAGTGATTGTAATTGAGTGAATAAACACACACACACACATGGGGAGATCTTAAAAATTTTGTACTAATCATACGGGTTGAATACAATTCGTACAGGACGATCAGGTTAGTTAACTCCTTATAAGAGCAATGGAACGAACAAGTTTTGGAGAAAATTTTTTCTAAGTCCTGATCGTCTAGGACAAAATTATTTTCGTCCCACGACGAGCTAGGCTCTGTAAAATTTTCGTCCAGACGAAATTATAATCATGCCAGGACGAGCTAGGCTCTGTAAAATTTTCATCCAGACGAAATTATTTTCTTCCCCGGATGAGTTAGGCTCTATAAAATTTTCGTCCATACGACATTTATAATCGTGCCTGGATGAGTTACTCTCTGTAAATATTTCGTCCAGACGAAATTCTATTCATCCCAGGACGATGGGAACCGACTTAAGTAAGTTGGTTACATCCTGTGGTATTTTGGGAACCGACCTATGAAATAATTGTTCGTTCGGACAAACCTAGTTCGTACGAGACGATGATCGTGTACGAACATAGTTCTTACCAATATTCATTAGGATCGTTTCTGACACTTTAAGTAAAATCGTCCAGGATGATCCACGATCGTACGGGACGATCCATTTCGTGTTGACTTGAATATTTGCAGTTTTTGGACGGTTTTTCTTATCTCTCCTATATAAGGTTCAATTTTTACTGCCACCCAATTTTTATGCTCATTGATCTTCGTGCCTATTGAAAGAAGAGTCAAGGAGAGAGTGTGAGAGTGCATTCAAAGGAGGATTCCTACCACTGGAGCGTGAAGGCTTCACTTAGTGTTCAAAGGTAAGAATCTCCACTTGTGATTTGGGATTACTTCACTCTTTTCTTTCTTCCTTCTAGAATTCTGTGAGAAGATCTGTCAAGGATGGATCCGGGTTTCCTCTACCGACACTTGGAGAGTTATGACAGCCGCAGGTTCTTTGCCCATACTAGGAGAGTGTGAAAGAACGATAGGGTTACTCTACGCACACTAGAAGAGTGTGAAGGATGAAGGGTTCTCTACCCACACTTAAGAAAGTGGTGAAGTACGAAGGGTTCTCTCTGCCCACACATAGGAAGAGTGTGAAGGCACGAAGAGTTCTCTATCTATACTAGGAAGAGTATAAAGTAGCGAAGGCGTTCTCTACCTTACACTAGGAGAGTGGTGAAAGGATGATTAACGCGCGTTCTCATCAAGCTTGGGGATAGTGTAAAAGCGACGATAGTTCTCTACCGTACCGGGTAGTGGTGAAGAAGAGTTTTTTTATAAAGGCTTCTCCACCTTGTTGTGGGTGCAAAAGGAGAGTCACCAGTAGTATTAGTGCAATACTCGGAGGGTGCCTCCGGGGAGTGGATGTAGGTCTGGTTTTGACCGAACCACTATAAATCTGATGTCTTTATTTTTTTGCTATTTTTTATTTTTGTGATTTACTGTTTTAAAATTGTGGTTGAAAAACTATTTCTACAAAAAAAGTCACTAAAACTTAATTTCGGTTTAGAATACTCAAAGAGAGATTAATTTTTAAAATACCAATTCACCCCCCTTTTGGTTAGCCGTATGACATAAACTTAGGCTTAACAATCTAATTCATAGTGAACGAGTTTCAATAAGTGGTATCAGATATTTATTTCAAAATCATAAGTTTTGACTACTTTTTCATTAACGTAGATGGCTACATTTGGAAACCGAAACACACCTGAGGGTTACTCTATAACTAGACCTCTACTGTTTGACAATATATCTTTTGATTTTTAGAAAACTCGCATGTCTACTTTTTAATAGTCACTTGATTATCGTATGTGGATCTTAGTCCATGAAGGATATACAAAACCAACTAGATTAGCCAATGATGCTAAAATTATTATAATTACAGAGTCTAAGGATTTAAAAATTTACTCTACTGACAATCTTCTTGGTTCGCTTATTGCTTACGAGCAAGGAGTTAGCCAAAGAAAGATTGATGCAGGTGAACCACGAAGGGAGAAAAACATAGCACTGAATGTGGAAGAGACTAAGAGTGAACACTCACAATCTGAGGATGAAGACGACATCGCATTGATGACTAGATAATTCAGAAGCTTTCTGAAGAGGAAGCAGAAGAGACGTTAGTAGTGGAATAGAGGTAAATTCAATAAAAATGCTAAGGTTTTTAATGAAATTATTTGCTATGAGTGCAGGAAACCTGGACATATAAAGACGAAATGCCCAAAACTCAAAGTCAATCCTAGCAAGAAGAAGGTAGAGGAGAAACCAGTTATGAAGAAGAGCAAGAAGAAGTTCTAATAAGATTTTTGGGCGAACTCAGCTTCGAACTCGTCAGAAACAGGAAAGGAATAGGAAGTCACTAATCTATGCTTAATGGCCGACAATCTTGATCAGTTAGATCAAGAAGAGGTATGCGACTTAACTTATGACAAACTTTTTGAAGTTTCTGAACACATGCATGAATCATATAGGAAAATGAAGAAAATGCATGCTAGCCTTAGTTTAGAATTGGAAGAACTTAAAAAGGAATATGAAATCCTTAGGAAAGATCATGCTTTGATTGATAACAACCACATGAAATTACTTGATGAGTTTGATGACTTGAATAAAAATCATAAAAATTTAAAATCATCCTTTGCAGAACTTGAGAAAGATTTTAAGAACTTTAAGGATAAATTTGATAACAAACTTTATAGAACCAATTATACAAATAAAATCTTGAAAGATATGAACACGTTTTTTAAATTAAAGATAAAAGCTCTCAAGGATAATAGGATACCCCTCATACTTTTTTTTTTCCTCATACTTAAAGATTTTACTAATCCTATTATGTATCCTAAATTCATGCAATCCCTGAATAGACAAGTAAATGGTAGAAGACTAAGGAATCCATTTTCAAAAGTAAAATATAAAAATTATGGATTGTTTGGACATATAGCTCACACCTGTACTTTGAAGATGAAAACTAATTTTGTGTGGAAACCTAAGATGCATAAACTTTGACATATCATATATGCATCTGATTATAAATTGCTAAAAGGTGAACCCAAACTTCTTTGGGTTCCCAGGTCTAACGTTTGATAATTTTACAGGGTCGCTCTCACACAAGACCTCGTGAGAGCATATGGTACCTGGACAGCGGATGTTCAAAGCATATGACTGGAGATACTGCTCAATTCATAATGTTGGAAGCCAGGAGTGGAGGCAAGGTTACACTTGGAGATAACACCACATGGAAGGTGGTTGGATCAGGTATAATTAGAAATTTTAAGAATTTTTTCATTGACAATGTGTTATTGGTAGAAGGCTTAAAGCATAATTTGTTAAGTATAAGCCAGCTATGTGATAAGGGTTATTGTGTAAAATTTTTTCCTACTAGCTGCATATTAAGCCTAAATGATAAAGATGTTTTGAATGGTAAAAGGGTAAACAATGTTTACATGCTAGATTTAAATTGCATTAATTCTCCTACAACTTTTTGTTTGAAAACTATATCTGATGAGTCATGGCTATGGCATAGGAGACTTTATCATTCTAGCATGAAAAACCTTAGAAGGATTACCCAAAAGAACTTAGTGAGAGGTATACCTAAAATAGACTTTACTAAGGACCACCTTTGTGATTCATGTCAACTAGGAAAGCAAGTGAAATCATCTTTTCAGTCCAATAAGGATCTTAAAACTAGTAAACCTTTAGAAATTTTGCATATGGATCTTTTTGGATCTGTTGGAACTGTGAGTCTAGGAGGGAAGGTATACAGATTTGCATTTGTGGATGATTACTCAAGATTCACATGGGTTAGATTTCTATTTCATAAGAGTGAATCATTTGAGGAATTTAGAAATTTTTTGACTTGAATTAAAAAAAAAATTAGGGTGTGAAATTATTTTTATACAAAATGATCATGGAGAAGAATTTGAGAAACTCCTAACCCTAGATGACGGCTTCTTCCTTCTCAAGTTCTCTTCGGTGGAGGACTATGAAATGGCATGGTTAGGAGGCCCTTGGTTCTTTTTTAGCAAACCGTTCATACTTCAAAAATGGACATTGTATGTCATCCCCATTCAGGAAGAGTTTCCAAACATCCCCCTCTGGATAAAGATAAAAAATATGTCCCTTTCTTTTTGGACACCAGAAGAAATATCCAAAATAGTAATATGTGTTGGAATCCTCTGGCTGATGATGCTTTAATGGCGACAAAAACTCACCTTACCTTCGCCAGAGTTTGCGTTCAGGTGAGCAGCTCTTCTGCCTTACCTGACAAAGTTTATATATATGTAGAGGGTAATATAACACCCATGACTGTTATCTACGATTGGAAACCCATCCCTTGCACTCATTGTGGTTCAATCATACACCCTCCATCCACCTGCCCAAAAAATCCTTCTCCTCCCATCCAATAGCCCATGAAACCCCATGGCCGAAGCACTAGCAGAAAGCCTTGCATCACTCCTCCTTGCATGAATGTCCCAAAACCACCACTCCCTCCCACCTCATAGACTAACCCATCTGCTTCTCTTGCAGCCCCCTCCACAACACCTATCACCTCTCTCCCAGTCACAACTCAAAACCTTATACCAAACCAACTCTCCCACCAATGATGTGCCCTCTTCTTCCTCTGACACCCCTTTGAATTGCTTTCACCCCCACTAAATCTCCCACCCTCCCTCCCCTTCCCTTACCACTAAAAAAAAATTTGATGCCCCTGTCTGATCATTATGAACCTCAATAACGTCAAAAACCCAAAACTTCTTCATCCATAGCTTTGGTTGCTTCAGATTGCAGGAACCACAATGAAGTTTCAAATAAAACCACCTGCTCCCAAGCAATAATCACAAACCATCATACCAATGACCCCCCCACCATCCTCCCAATCTAAAACCCAATCTTTGGTAGGGAAACAATCAAGATCGAAAAATTCAAAAAAGGTATCAACCCCCACATAAAAATCCCAATGACTTTGCCTTCCATGAGAGCAAGGAATGTCCGTGGGTTTAATAACCCAAATAAGGTTTTATGTTGCAAGCAATTTGTCAGTAAGAACAATTTGAATCTAATGTTTCTATTAAAAGCTAAAGTCTCTCTCCACTCTGCCTCTGACCCGTGGTTCCTTAAAACCCACACCATTTTTAACCATGAAGCTTCTGTTAATAATTTTTCTTTCTCCAATCCTGGTAGAATCTGGATTAAATGGAATGCTCTTAGAGTGACCTTCAGGCCCTTATTCACTTTAAGCCAACTAATTCAAGGGATGATCCTTTCAGACCCTTCCTCTACTTGTTATGTTACTGTGGTGATGTGGTCTATGTTTCAAACCTACTTGAAGAAAGATTACTCCTTTGGAAGGACATAGTGGATTTGGCTGCAAACATTTCCTCTCCTTGGAAAATTCTTGGGGACTTTTACTGCTATAGGTTCTCCCATGAGAAAGATGGAGGCTCTACCCTCACTAACAGTAGACTTGCTAACTTTAATAATTTAATTTTCAATATCAGTGCTCATGAGCTTTCCTCTATTAACCACTACTTTACCTCATTTAACCAGAGATCAGATAATTCGATTCACATTCATTTAGATAGAGTGCTTATCAATGATGCCTGGCTTGAGAATTACCCCAATTCTTATTATATTGTTGGAGACCTACACATTTCAGATCATTCCCTCATTATTGTGCACTCTCACACTATTCATTCTAAAAAGTAAAGATTCCAATATAAAAACTATTGGGCCAAATCACCAGATTTTTTGGGATTGCCTTATTTCGACCTTTTCTCAACACTCCAATAACAACCCCACTTACTCCTTTCTCCATAGTCAAAACCCTTAAAACCAAAATCAAATCTAAAACTTGGGCCTCTTCCAGCACTCTCAAGCAAGATATGGAAAAGCTCACCTCAGCTCAGAATCATCTCTTGGCTCAAATTCAAAGCATGACCACTGACAGTTAGCTAAATTTAACTCTGAAGGAAATAAATATTAAGCTAGCCTACTTCAACTCTGCTTGGCCTAGCTGGATGATTCAACGTGCTAAAGCAAACTGGTTAGCTATTGGAGAGGATGACTTAAAGTTTCTTTACTCAAGGATCAATGCTAGCCATAACTCCAATTTAATCAAATTTGTTTCTACATCCGCTGGTCTTCTTATTGATCCTAAAGATGTCAATGAAGCTTTTTTTTCAACATTTCAGTAATTTTTTAATGCCACAAATCAATCCTTCTTTAGCAACAGTCTGATTCTTATTGGAGATAAAGTTCCACGTCATCTCATTCATGATATGATAACCCCAGCCCGATTATTATGGAAGAGATTAAGGCCACTATTTTCTCTCCCCCCTCATCATCAGCCCCTGGACCTGATGGATTCTCCTTTGATTTTTATAAATCAACTTGGAACATTATTGGCAGGAAGTTATGCAATGCATTCCTCTTTTTTTTTTTCTCTGTAGGTTCTATACCTAAGCAAGCAAAAGCAACTGTAATTGCTTTAAATCAAAAAAGGCCCCATGTTGCTACCATTTTGGACTATATCCTTTTGTAATACATTCTATAAGATCATTGCTAAGATCATTGTCAATAGAATGAAAGAGGTTATGCCTTTTATAGTTCATCCAAGCCAAACAAGTTTTATTAAAAATAGATCCATTTCAGACAACATTATTCTTGCCTCTGAATTTCTTGGAGAATTCAACCTCAAGGCCACCAACAAATTATTTTGTGCTAAATTTGACATACACAAAACTTTTGACTATGTGTCCAGAGAATTCCTGATCAATCATCTTATTGACAAGGGCTTCCTCTTAATTTTTGTTAATTAGATAAAAGGCTGCATCACTAATGTCTATTTCTCCATCTCCATCAACGAGGCTTTAGAAGGATACTTCAACTCAACCTCTAGTATTCGATAAGGTTGTCCACTCTCCCCTACCTTTTTTGTAGTTCTATGGATGGGCACTCCTCTTTTTTTGAGGATGCTACTTTTAACAATTTTTTTTAAGGTCTTACTTCAGGCATTAATTCTATATCTCACCTCCTTTTTGTGGATGATCTTCTTGTGATTGAGAAAGATACTACTGAGAATGCCTAAGCTGTTAAGTCTTTTCTGGCTCAATTTGGTTCCCACTCGGGTTTACATATTAATTATGGGAAAAGCTGCATCATTGTTTCAAAAAAATGTCCCTGAGGAGCGAATCATATGTAACATTCTTAATGTGACTAATTCCAATAGTCCCATCACTTACGTGGATCTCCCGTTATTTACTAGAAAACTCAATATTATTGACTTCCAACCAATACTACAAAAGTTGCACTACTCTTTGGATGGCTAGAAAGCCAAAACCCTCTCCTTTGCTGGGAGAACTCAATTCTTGAAATTCACAGTTTGCAATTCCTTGGCCTACTGGATTAGAGGTGCCATTATACATAAAGTTTGTTGTAAAATCATAAACAAAATATGTTCTAGGTTCCTCTACTTTGGTGACATCTCTAAGATGAAATTACATATGATTTTGTGGAAAGACACTTATATGCCCAAGCAATATGGTGATATTGGCATACCTGCTATACCTTCTGTTTATCATGCCTTTGGCTGATCTTTAATTTTGAGGTTTTTTAAATTTAGAGAGCATTCTTTCCAATTGGTGGATAGCAGAATATATTTCATTTTGGAAGGCTAGCCCCAACCGATCCTCTGCTTACTAGATGTTCCTGTGCACTGTGACTAAGAATATTCAACATTCCTTAAACATTAGAATTTTGAATAACTCCTACCTTTCTTTCCTTTAAGACCCTTGGTGAAATGCGAAATCTATTATGGACATTATGTCAATTTATGTCCTAGACCTGAATTTATTTGATTTTTAAGTTAAAGCTTTAATCTTAAATAGTAGTTGGAACCTGCCCCCTAACCTCCCAGCTTACATATTTACTGCCATTATTTCTACCCCTATTTATGGTGAAGGTCCTATTTATTTATTCCATCATTCTGAGAAGCCTGTGTTTAAGCATGTTGAGAGAGTTGCTACTTAGCTTTGCATGTTTAACATTCTTGCAACTTGTATATTTTGATGATTTCAAATATTATTATTTTGATTATTATTTTCTTCTAATATATTAAAACTCTAGCCACAGACGGACGAGATAAAGAAGCAGTAGCTTGATCTGTCTGTAAGGGTCTACCGAAAAGAGAAGCAAGACCAAATAAAATTTGCATGTTAAAGAAATGCAAATGAACTTTAGGAAAAGAAATCCACGCCGGGGCAATGGGAGATTCCTCCCTCACATCAAAATTCGGTGACCATTTAAGCAGCCTCATTTGACAACCTTGAATATAGTAAGAACGACGAGAAAAGATACGACTATAATCTAAATCATTAGACAATTGAATCACTATGTGCCTGGGATCCAACAATCCCACATTAAAAGAACCAGACAGTTTTAGGGCATGGAAAAATTTATGAATCACATCCAAGTTAGGTCTACGTAATACAAATTTACCCACAAGAGTGAAAGAAAATGGATCGGCAAGCTAATTAACCACAGAATCTTCAAACAAAGTTCCGGGCATCCTTTAAAAGAAGAATGCACAAAGTGAACTCTCGGAGCAGCATAAGAGGAACCTCCTGAAACAACATCCTTAAAAAAAAAGATGAACAGCTGGGCTAGATGACGTCGGAGACGTCATCTCCTCCCCACCAACCGACTACGCGAAGAAACCTCAAAACCCAAAAAAAAAAGACCAGAAACAGGGCAAGACAGCGGACAAAAAGCCCTAAACAAACGGGAAAGAGAGAAGAACGAATTTACCAGAGCTCCTCTAGATGAAGACAAAGAAGATAACACCGATTGGAAAACGATTGCACCACTCCTAGGAGAGGAGCGAGGAGATCGCCATGGAATCGCCCCCAAATCGCAGAGAGCGTAACGGCTAGGGCTAAGCGTACGGAAAAAAACGTTGTGACTCTCATAAGAAGTTTGTTTTTAAAATTGATGCACTTATGATTGCCTTATTGTATCCAGGAAAAATCCTTTTGAGAGTAAATGCAACTTGATCTTTTTTAAATAATGCCAACCATTTGATGTATGCCACATGACCAATGTTGTTTGAAAATAAAATTGTGGCTAATCTTTCAGCAACATTACTATGTATAATCTAAATCTTGATATTAAAAAAATATTTTTGTGGGGATGCCATCATTTTTAAATCATCTATACTAAATATTGTTCTAAGTTTCCACTGTCAAACTATATTATAAGTGCAACATGGAGTTATGACTTTTACTGATTTATGCACTTCTTGTCCGTAATTATGCTTTTATCTACAAGGAATATAAACAATATCTTCAAAAGGAGAAATGTTTCAGTTCCAAAGAGAAAATTTATAAAACGAATTTTTCACTAACAAAACAACTTCATTCGCCTTACCCAATAATTTTGTATAAGGTTTGTAAAATTATTTTTCAAAGTTCATAGTGAATTGTTGATGAATATTCTAAATACATTAATATTTCATCTTCCTTTCTCCCCTTCTTTTCATATGCATTCCCTTTGGCTTCTACATTTTGTAATATTACATTAGGGCCTCAGTTTGCTTTATTAACTCATCCTTAGAAGTTATGTGTAGTTGTTAGTTATTGCTGGTATGAATATATGGTGTCTAGCCTTTTACTTGGATAAAATAAAATATTATTAAATTATGCCTATAGTGTTATTTTAAAATTTTTACTTCATTTATAGGGCTTCACATTATTGACCTTATACTTGGCATGCGAAATCATCTTGTCAATCATTGATAGAATTCAAATTAAACTATTTTTGAATTAATCAGAGTTGATTTGATCACACAAAATAAACGCCGAGTCTGATTCGACTCAATCTTAATTTGATTTGGGTCGATGTCATCGTCAATTATGAAATTGGTTCAAATAATTGTTATATTGAGTCGAGCAAAGCCTAAATTTACTAAAACTGATTTAATTTCTATCAAATAAATTCAATTGAGCACTGTCGACTCAATTTGAATTAATTCTAGTTAATTTTAACCTCGATAGCTTTGATCAATTTAATTTAACATATCTAGACTTAACTCAAGCTAATTTAGTTTTCTCAACTTTAATCGTCTCAATTTAATTTATCTCGAGTCAAATCAACTTTTATTATTGCAAACCATCTTGGCCCATTTGAATGAAAATTTTGCAAAATTAATTGGGTTTGTTAATTTAAGCTGCTATTTTTATTTTAGCATCAAATCCTCTAAATTTTAGCAATTTATCTCTACCATTGGATTGGAATAAAGAGAAGGAATGATTGTCATTTTAAAACCTTTTTTTGATGATAGGTATTTAAGGGAAATTTAGGGCTGACCGAATAAAGAGCTCATGATTTGATCCTTATGACTTAAGCCTCCATCTTCCCCCATCCATGATTTATCTCCTCTGAAATTGTGCCTAGCTCTATTCACACATGGCCTTGCTCTTCATTTCAATATGGTCCATATATAAAGAAAGGGGAGAGTTATTTGGAACAATCGATTCAAGAGAAGAAGTGGCGAAGCCTGTTTAGTCCATCCAGGAAGAGAAGATGCATGGGAATCAATATATTGATACTCTTTGGCAATACACACAGTCCATTAAATGATTTTCTACCTTGGAGAGTCAAAGATACCTCGAATGGTGCTATTTGTTTACACAGTGAATGGATTATTGAGATAAGGCAACTCTAGAAGCATATGGTATCAAGTCTGAACAAGTAGAAGGAACAGCTGCAGCTCCGGTTGAGCTTACATAAGATTATTGTCGAGAGGCTAGTGTGCGAAATTTGAAGGAACAAATTGAGAAAATATACGCAAGTTTTCTTTAAAAAAAAAACAAGCCTGAAGGTTGAAGGTTGTTCACGCTTTCTTAAAAAAAAAAAGAAATTATACTTTAATACAGTTTTTGCATTTATTAATAACCAAAACAAGCTAATAATCCATGTTTTCTCTTATTGAAGTTCTATGAAATAAAATTTTAAAATTATATGTAGGCTTACTTCCTTTGGTTGCACAATGATAGTGATTTTTTCCCTATTACCACAAATTTTGTTCTTTGTCTACTCAGTTAATTTTAGATTTCAGCTTTCGGCCAATGTTGTTGTGTATATTGAATGATTTTGGTAAACCTGTTTTCATTCTGTTGCAAAGATCTCTTAAAGATATGTTGTAAAAAAAAGAAGTAATCTAGGGAATCGTAGTTAATGTCATGTTGTCATTGTAATTATTTGATTATGATTACTTTTATACATAATGTTTAAGAAAGTAGAGAAGTATATTATAAAAATATATGACACTTTTATTTAAGTTTGTTCCATCAGTTTTATTCTAAAGCTAGTTTCTATCACTTGAATTTATACCTCTCCTGCATCAAGAAAACCAAACATTTTGTGAAATTATACTATCTATTCTTTATCAATAAATTTTCAATTCTTATGTTCGCATTACTTATGGAGTGTTATGTAAAGGTCTATATTTGTTTTCTCGCATTCATCAAAGAGCAACAACATAAAATTTATTCTATTACATTTTTTTTTTAACAAAACCAGATATATTAAGATAAAACAAATTCGGTTACATCAGCAAATGATCTAAACAAAAGAAAAAAGAAGAAAGAAAGCAAAATACAATCAAAAGCGGGCTCAGTAAAAACAGCCGAGCCTCCCAGCATCCCAGAAGCCTCGCACAGACCATCCAAAAGGAGACAGCATCGCCCAAAAGCCACCAACTCTAATAAACTGCATCAATGGTTGCCACCAACAAGACGAAAGGGATACGAGCCCCAGCCACATCATTGCCCAATAAACCATCGCACCACCAATCACAAAACCAATCCCCACAAACAAATGGAACAACCAGCAAACAGACAAATTATCTTCTCCTCCGTCCCCTCCCACGAAATCTCCCACGAGAGGCAACAGGCTTATCACAAACTAAATTAAAGTCGTTTCCAGGGTTAGATCCACCGCAAATGTCCGGGGAAGCCAAACCACAATCCGAAAAATCGGATTCCGATTCAAACTCAGACGATCCATTCAGCCAATCCATATGGTTCCTCATATCAAATCCAGAATTTTCCCCCAAACGATTAACCAAAGTATGCGTATCAACCAACTTTACAGGGACTTCAATAAAATTGTTAGAGTACACCAGATTTTCTTTCAAGTTATCCACTTGCACACACTCAGCATTGTTATCCACATTGACAACCGGATTGCACGCAGCCTCTACACCTGGCGAAGGAGACACAGCCTCAGCCACAACAGGAACCACAACACCAGTAAATGGAGCAATCAACACAACAGGCTGCAAAGCCTCATTAACCAGCAAAGAATTCGAAACCAGAGGAGCCACCACACAGACAAAATCCTCACAAGGGTTCACAGAAGGATTCACAGCAACAAGACCTTCCGAATGATAGGAATTATCCAAAGAGTTAACCAACAAAATCGCAGTATTAGCAGAGGCCAAAACAGGGGAAAAAAAGGTAATGCATTAGGAGATAAAACATTCATAACAGCATCAGAATTAACGCCGCCAACATCCAGTACTCCAATATCCTCCCTAGTTAAACCAGAATCCACCAGAGCAGACACATTCAAAGCATCCTGTGCTACTGTAATCGATTCCACAATAGCAGGAGCATCATTTTTAGGACTAGGTTCTACAGTTTTGGGTAAAACAAACGATTCAAGAGCAGCAGTTTTAGATCTACATTCACCAACAACATGACTGATACAATGACAAGCACCGCAAAATAGGAAACTCATCCATCACAACTTGCTAGACATAACTGAGCTTTTTAGAACCTAACTAAATACGATCAGGGTAGGATTTAGTGATATCTAGCTCAACTAAAACCTGAGCTAAAGACGGTCTAGATCCCAAAGAAGTGGCAGTATCAATTTTTAAAGGCTTGCCAAATATGGACGCTAATCCATGAAGAATTCTAGGTGAATACAGACGCGGCTGCAAAGAGGGGAAAGAAACCCAGATCGGGATCACCGGCGATTCAACCCCGACATCAACTATAGGCGACCATTTCGTAAGTTTCATATAGCAATTAAAGACCAGATACGATCTATGACAGAAAATGCGGCAATAATCAAGGTCATTCTCCAGTTTGATCAGAACATGAGACGAATCCAACAAAGTAACCGAAACATCACCAATGAGCTTGAGATTGAAAAAGAATTTTCGAATAGAGTCTAGAGACGGTCGCTTAGTAGGAAAAAAGCCAACTAAAGCGAATTGAAAATGCATAGCCAACGCCTTGATTTCTTCATCCGAAATCCAAAGGGAAGGCAAACCGCGAAAAGAAGAAACCTTAAGATTAGGAAAATCATTACTAGCAGAAGATCCCGAAAGAGCTTGAAGAAAAGAACGAGAAGAACTCGAAACCCCTAAAAAACCAGGGCCTGCAAGTTTCGGAGCCATCGGCACACGCCGGAAAACAAACACCAGCAAAATCACAAAGAACAAGTACTAAAAAAGAGAGAGATGAAGGAAAACTTTCCTGGAAGCCAGATGACAGCCAGCCCTACCGAAGAACGGCAAGGCGCCGCGAGGGGGAAACCCTAGTAGAGCGTGATGTAACTAAGTCAAGTTGATGTTGAGCTTTGAATTTATTCTATTACATTAATAGTAATATCACGAGATAAAAAGGGTTGCTAAGGTAGAATCATGTAATTATCTTCAAATTAAAATATGTTATGGATCTAACATAATATTTCAAGCTCATGCAAGATTAAATTTGTTCAAATTAAAATCATTTGTGTTTCTAATTAGCTTGAAAATCAATTGGGAATATCCACTGTAATATATATATTTATACGTTGACCTTCCTTTGATGTATTAGAATAAGCATGAATCTTAATGCTAAGCCTTCCTTCAACACGTAATTGAATATGTTATTACTGGCATAATTACGAAAACATAAAAATCAATTTAAATATTGATACGTCATCATAAAATTATCTTGATCGGGCATGAATCTCGAGGCAAAACTTAAATCAAAAACTTCAAAAATTAAATTCGGGAGCACGTGAACTCCGATTTCAGTGAGCTTATAGTCAAACTGAGCGTCTCGGAAATACGAACACAACGACACCAAGTTCGACCCAATCTGAGCCCAAATGGGTCCAAATCATGGACCCGAAGCGCTGTTGGAAGGTTCAAACCACAATTCGAGTTACCAAACAGACTCCGATTTTGACGAGCTTATACTCGAATCGAACGGCTCGACGAGACAAATCCAACGAGCCCAAGATCACCGGATTCGAACATCACTAAGGTATTCAAATGCCCAACAAAAAGAGCACAATTGTAGGGTTCAAGATCGGCCGTCCATCCGACTACTCCCTATTCGCCCTTGATCTCACACCTATTTACAAGCTATGCCACTCCAGAAAAACTATAAATAGAGTTCTCATTCTTCACAATAGAGGATCCAAGCAAGAAGAGAAGAAGAGAAGAGAATGAAGAAGCTCCTCCTCGACCGCCGCCGGAACATCACCGGACCACCGCAGGATCCTCACTGGACCACCGCAGGAACCTTGCCGGACCACCGCCGAAACCTCGCCGGACCACCACTGGAGTTTCATTGCACCACCAACTCAAGGCACGATGTTCAGACCCGACGTTCTGCTGAAGACCCGACGTCCTGCTTAAGGCCCGACGTTCTGCTGAAGGCCCTACGTTCTACTCAAGACCAGACCATCAACACCCGAACTTCCAAGTGACACCGGGTCCAACACTTGACTCCTATCGAACAATTACTGATTGTAAATCTGATCGCCCTTAGAGGGGATCCAGTTCCTTTGTAACCGACTCAAATTATAGTAGAATCATTTTCAACTGGGCTAGGCCCCGTGGTTTTTTCCCTTTGAAGGGTTTTCCACGTAAAACATTTTGTGTTATCTATGTGTGAGCTAGTTCTTCGTACAATGTTAATTAAGACGCAGAATTAAATCTCTATCGCCGCGTATTTTGTAGCCCTCAACAGTTGCCGCTGTCTATGGGAAAAGTCAATCTCACTATACTAAGTACTCCATCAATGGCCAACAGGCGTAGCCATCGCATCATGTGAACCTCCCGTTCTAATTCACACCAATCTAGGAATCAGTCCCTGAATTAGGGATGACAGGCGTCTGCCTCTTTTCACTCCAATGGCCGAAACCTTGCCGGAGAAGAAACTTCAGGGCCATCCCTAGAAGAGCGTATCAGAAAGATGGAGGAATCTCAGATTGAGATCCTTCAACTCTTAAGGGAGACTCGAGGACCAGCACTAGTACCCCAAGAAGAAACTCTTCTTCCTCGAGACCAGCCAGGATTCGAAGACATTCTTCATGTCGAAGTCCCCCTTCCTCCGCCAAGGATGCGTCCTCCTGCGCGTCCAGAGAATGAGCTTGCTGACACGGCAAGCTCTACCAATCCTTCGCACACAGGCCATCGGCATCACATCCCTCCGGACGTACCCAAGGACTTGGACAAAAAACACATCACTAAACTCCCCCGTAATACCCTACGGCATGAATTACGGAGACTAGTCCGAGAAGAGTTCCCCATAGGGTATATAAGATAATCTCTTCATCAACGAGACATTTAGGAGTCATCACCTTTCACAGAAGCTGTCCTCCGATACCCCATTCCGGCAAGATTCAAACTCCTGAATATTGATTCTTACGATGGGACTTCATACCCCAACGAGCATATCGATCACTACCGCACCATTATGCATATCCAGGGCCCCGGATGCTTTACTCTGCCAAGTTTTTCCTGCCACCCTTAAAGGGCAGGCCCAAACATGGTTCTACTCACTGCCTGCCCAATCTATCTCATTATTCGTTAAATTGGTCAAGTTATTTGTCGAACAATTTGTCGCCAACCGAAGGATGGTTAAGGATTCCTCCCACCTCTCAGGGATACGTCAGAATGAGGGTGAATCTCTTAAAGAGTACTTTCAAAGGTTTTTCACAGCAGCCCGACAAATTCCAGGGGTAGATCCCGAATTGCTTAGAGGTGTATTTCTTGGAGGGCTTCGCCCGGGCCCCTTCTACTCGGCACTCATGCGAGAAATGGTCCACACTTATGCAGATCTAATCCATCAAGTAGAGGCCCAGATTACTGCTGATGAAGCCATCAATGCTCATAGGAAGCAATTTGAGCAGACAACCGGGAAGCGTAAAAATCCCCCAAGGATGGAGAATCCCCCATCACAAAGGAAGAAGCAAGAAAACTACAATCTTCCTCCTCGGCCCTCACAGTCGCGATGAGAGCCCCGCTAAGAAAAAGAGTACACACCACTTAATACATCACAAGCAAATGTATTAATGACCATCCGGGATCAAGAGAATGTGAAATGGCTATACCCTTTGAAGCCCAACGTCGAAAACCAGGAGCAATATTGCCACTTCCACCGTAGCCGTGGGCACACTACTGAAGCATGTTGGCAGCTCAAGGAAGAAGTTGAGAGACTGATCCGATAAGGATATCTCCGACAATTCATCAAGAATACATCAGCCCGAGATGAAGTTGGTCCGACTGGGGGGCAGAATCAACAAGAAAGGCAGTCGGTAAATAATCACCAAATAGTGGGGGAAATTGGAACCATTGTTGGGAGCCTATCAACACCTTGCCAAGTTTTAATTACGTAGAGCAGAGTAGTGCTACTTGTGTTAAGTATCGTATGTCTTTAGTATTGTGTGACTTCAGTACTGTCTGTCTTTAGCTTTGAATGTTGTTTGTGGTGTTTGTAGCTTCTCCCTCCTTAAGCTGTCTTAGGGAGCTATGCTTTTGTTTAATGCAGTAAGACTTTGTTTCCTTATCTTCTTTGAGTAAAATTGTATTGATAAATTCACAAATGTTTTGAATTTTAATATCCTTGACTCGAACAAATACATAATCGTTATTGTAGCTCAGTCACCAGATGATCAATCCTTGGTAAATTCTCCCGACCTCTTCCGCACAGGTTAACGTCATCGAGCAAGGCTTTGACATACAATCTCGGATAGGTCTTACATCCTTAGTGAATTCTCCCGACCTCTTCCACACAGGTTAACGTCGTCGAGCAGGGCTCCGACATACAACCTCGGATAGGTCTTACATCCTTGGTGGATTCTCCCGACTTCTTCCACACAGGTTAGCGTCATCGAGCAGAGCTCTAACATACAACCTGGGATATGTCCTACATCCTTAGTGGATTCTTTTCCTCTTTTGTGCAGGTGGACGTCATCAAGCAAGGCTTTGGCGTACAACCTTGAATAGGTCACACATCCTTAATGGATCCTTCTAAACTTCTCCATACAAGTTAGAAGAAAAATACCTTAAGTAAGCATAAATAAAATTTACTCAGGTTGCATAAATACACTAAATGTTTAAGTCATATAAAAACATATCAACAATCCACTACTAAATCAAAGTAGGCATCACACAACCACAGAAATATCAAGTACATCACAATCGCTAAAAAAGATAAAGCAATACAAACAGTAGAAACTAGAAATCCTACTCAACATCTACAATCTCATTATCCACATCAAGATCCAGGACCTTCCGAAGATCACTCTCTACCTCATCACCATCGGAACCTGAAGGAAAATCATCTGAAGCCTGGCTAGGGGTCACTCCTTCGACTTGAACTCCGGTCTTTCGCTGCATCAGGCGAACCCCCTTAAAGAAGCCCCGAATAAAGCCATCCGCAGTACACTGCTGCTCCAAACCCTTCACTTCTATATCGTAGACATGATCTCGAGCCTCCTGGATGTGATCCTGAGTAATAGTCTTGAAAGATATTGACTTCTTAAAATTTTCAATAACTTTTGAAGGTTCTATGCTAGACAAAGCAGCCTCCTTCTCAGCTATAAGAACCTGGGACTTATTATCCTTTGCCTCAAGTGATGTTATTTTCTCTTCAGAAGCCTTATGATCCTTCAAAAGCCTGGTGATTGTCGCTTAAGCCTCTTCCATATCTATTTGATGCCGATCTGCATGCCGATTTTAAAGAGATACGGAAAGCATTGTATTGGCCAACTCAGTCCTGCACTCACTCAACTCTTCTTCAAGCACCTTTATCTCCTTAACCTTCTGATCGTACTTTCACTTGAACTCTCCCTGAAGATACTTGATCTTGACAAATTCACTATTCCAGTCATTAATCTCGATCCCAAGACGTGACAACTGAAATAAAAAAGAAAAAGTTTATTAGAAGTCACCCCAAAAGAAAAGGAGACAAAAGCATAGAGATATGCTACTCACCAAATTGCTAGTTTTATTGTGTCCAATACACTGGTGGCTCAAAACATCCTTAGGGATACGCAACTTGGCTGGGGAAGAGTCAGATAGAGCTTTGTCAGTATATGTCGCAGTCCCTTTTTTCTTCTTCAAAACCTGAGGATCTTCATCTCTTGCCGGTCGTTTGGGAGCCGCTTTTGAAGTTGGGGCAGGATTCTCAGGGACCCTGGAAGTCGGCTTCAATATCCTTGCATCAGACCTCGCAGCATGGAATTACAGACCAACCTTGAATAAGAACTCTTCCCCAGTGTATTTACTCATGTGATGAATCTAGAATAAAAGATGATCGAGATAAGGAACCTTCAAGATTCTCATAATATCTTCTTCGCTGACATGCAGAGGGGTTGGCAGATCCTTCATCTTCCCCCATTTCTCCATTAAGCCCCAATCATTCCTTACAAAGAAGAATGCACTAGTCCAGTTCTTTGAAGGATCACGAGTACGCACATCTAACCATTTGGATCGGAAGGTTACACGCCCCTGCGTGTCACTAGTAAATCGACCCATCCGTAAAAGATGCTCTGGTGTCAAAGTAGCTCCTCGATCCCTGAAGAGAGTGACCAATCCCACAGTCACTGAAAATTGGGATAAGTTCACCCCACACCGTTGCAAAACTTCAATCAACTCGGTAGGAGGTGGAAAGCGTAACCCAGCCTGCAAGTGGATCTCAGAAACAGTAAAGTACCCGGGAGGAGGAAGACTAGCCAGATCAGACCTCCTAGGGACCATCGTCTTCACATCATTCGGGAAATGATAATTCTTGTGAAAAAAGAATAGGAAGTCATTTGTAACAGTCGACGCTGTCTCATCCACCCTCGCTTCCTTATTTGGCCTCCGCTCGCCATCATACGGTGCGACGGGGTCTTCCCGGATCATAGGATCTCTCTGTGGGAGGCGATCACCTGACATTTCTCCTAAATGGTGTTGGAGGAGAGAAGGGGAATCTCCGAACTTCCTTGCCAAGAGAGGGGCCTTAGAAAACCGAGGGAATGCCTCAATAGTAAGGACAGAGGAAGAAGAGGAGAAGAAGAGAAGAAAGGAGGAGAAGAAGAGAAGAAAAGAGGAGAAGAAGAAGAGATAGTCAAGTTTTCTTAAGGCTCTAAGGCCTTATTTATATTATTTGAAGGAGAGGAAGGGTATTTTAATTTTTCATAATTTTCTAAATTTTTGTGAATTTTTCGAAATTTTTTGGGATTTTTTAGGATTTTTTGGTAGATCAAACGGCCAAGATCCAATTTTTCAAAGGGGGTGGGGCCCACTTGGGTCGGTGGCCCGAACCGACCCGCCTC
>NW_021585223.1:261300-266190 GCF_001605985.2 Dendrobium catenatum
GAGAAAGGGAGAGAGCATGAGAGTGCAAGAGAGAGAGAGAGAGAGAACAAGATAGAGCAAGAGAAAGTAAAAGGGAGGAAGAGAGAGCAAGGGAGAAAAAGAGCAAGGGAGAGAGCAAGAGAGAGAGGGAGAGAGAGAGAGAGAGGGAGAGGGAGAGAGTGAGAGAGAGAACCAGATAAAGAGAGCAAGAGAGAGAGAGAGAGAGAGCAAGAGAGAGAGAGAAAGAGCAAGAGAGAGATAGAGAGAAAGAGAGAGAGAGAGCAAGAAGGGGCAAGAGAGGGAGCAAGAGAGTGCAAGAGAGAGAGTGCATAATAAAAAGAGAGAGCTAGAGAGAGCAAGAGAGAGAGAGAGAGAGCAAGAGGGAGAGCAAGAGAGAGAGAGATAGAGAGAGCGAGCGAGCGAGTGAGAGAGAGAGAGAGAGAGCAAGAAGGAGCAAGGGAGAGAGCAATAGAATATAAGAGAGAGAGAGAGAGAGAGAGAGAGAGAGAGAGAAAGAGCAAGGGAGAGAGAGCAAGAGAGAGAGATAGAAAGAGAGAGAGATCAAAAGAGAGAGATAGAAAGAGAGAGAGATCAAAAGAGAGAGAGCTGAACGGTGCATTTGCATTAATATAAAAAGAGAACCTATTTACAAGTAAAAGAAAATCTATGACTGTCGTCCCTTAACAACGACAAAAAGGTTAAACGGACCTCGACAGCAGTTTCATCCCAAAAAACAAAATTCTCGGAAAGAGCAAAACTGGCACAAAAATCTGTAGGGCGGTTGTTGTCCCGATGGGTATACCTAAAAATAACTTGTTTAAAGTTAAGCAGAAAGGCAAGGTCAGGGCCCTCAAAATTGTAATGAGCCTTGTGATGCCGGTCCTTCAGATGTTGGAGCTAGCGAATGGCGTTAGAGCAGTCCCCCTCGATGATAATACCTTCGAGGTCAAACATCCAATCCCTAAGGACCTCCCGGATCGCCGTAGCCGAATAGAATTCAGCTTGAAAAGCATCCCAGTGTTCTATCCGCTTCCGAGCCACAGCAATGAAGGCACCCGCAAAATTTCAGACCACCACACCAATACCGGCCAGACAAGACGGCCGCACCGCAGCGTTGACATTAAACTTCAACCAACCTGGGGGGGGCACCAATTCCGGTAAGAAGACAGCCCAGCTGGCTAGTGGTAGCCCCATTGCTCCAGTATCGGCATTAGGTGAATCTGCAGCTGAAGCGACAGGATCGTTGCGGCAATAATAGACGGTGGGCGAGACATCCTGGAATTTATCAGATCATTTCTAGCATGCCAAACATGATAGACCGCATAGCAGTAGATAATCCCCAATCTTATGTTGGACTCGGCAAGCGTAGGCAGCCCCTCCAACGCTGCCGCGAGATAGTCGAATTGAGGCAGGACGAAGCCCCACTTACCGATTATACCCATCACCTTCCTCAGCGTATGGCATTGGGTAATGTAGTGTTCAGTACTTTCCTCCACATCGCACCCCCACTGGCACAAGCGAGTGTTCGATAGCCCCCTCCGACAAAGCCACACATTAGTGGGAATGGCATTCCGGAGAAGCCGCCACCAAAAACTTCTCCCGTGGGTGCAACTTCAACTTATGCAGCCAGCCAAAACCGCAGTCAGGCCCCTTAACCTTGCTCCGATATGCCACCGCAGAGAGCGATGAACCATAGAAAGATTTAGTGAGCTCAAGTATATCCGTCCCCACACCTAAGTTCGTGTCAATCTCCAGAATGCGTTGCTCCATAACCGAGCCAAAGCAACGAGTCACCATTTCCGCATCACATTCCAACGAATCCTTCAAAATGTTGCTAACGCAAGCATCTTCCACCTCCTCCACGTTAACAAAAGTTGGCCACTTCTCAATCTTGCGGTCAAGGATCCAGCAATCCTGCAGGATACGAATGCGGCGCCCATCCCCGATGCGCCATCAGAGAATCGTCGAGAGAGCGTCAGCCCCTTCCTGGAGGATTCACCACGGAGAGGAGCACCTGGGAGTCCGAGAGAGCTGCCAGAAATCAGGGCCATACTTGGCCGTCACAACCTTATGAAGAAGAGAATTCGAATCGTTGATGACCGTCCAAGCAAGCCGAGCACGAAGGGGGCCGCGCCACACTGATAGTTCGTGAAAGCCAAGCCCCCCTGATCACGCGGAAGGCAGAGGTCACTCCATCCCACATAATGCATACCCTTGCTGTTTGAATCCTTCTGCCATAGGAACCTCCGAGCCAGCTTCTCGATAGAATTGAGCACACTACACGGCACCTCCGTGTGCGCTAAGAGGTAAGCGGGAATGGTGAGCAGCGCCGAGCGTATTTATAAGGCATGACCGGCATACGAGAGGTGCTTCTTACCCCAAATGTTCATCTTGTCGTGAGCACACCGAACAACCTTAGCTAAATCAACAGCCTTCAGTTTTCGCATAGCCAACAGAATACCCAAGTAATCAAAATGGACCACACGGCGATACCCCATCTCCCGGGCGATCGTCCTGTATTTCCATTTGGGACAGTGCTTATTGAAGAGGATCGTAGATTTTTCCTTATTGACGCACTGCCCCGTCCAACCACAATACTCCCCAAGGATATTCATAATGCGGGCAGCATTTCGCCGGGATGCCTCCGCGAACACTAGGATATCGTCCGCATACAACAAATGCAATATATTTTCAACTTGGGGACAATGCAGATCCCCAGTTGGTCGCCACATTGTTTGAACACCTTGGTAAGCAATTCAGAATAGAGAATAAAGAGGTATGGGGACAACGGGCACCCCTACCGGAGCCCACTCAAAGCCTGAATCCAAGGAGAATGGATGCCGTTTATCAGCAGAGAGAAACGAGGCCGCACAATGCACATCATGATCCACTGGACAAGGCGGTCAGGGAACCCAAACCGGTACATCACCTGTTGCAGCGTCTCCCAGGCCAGGCAGTCATACGCCTAGGCCATACCGATCTTCAGCGCCATCATGCCCGCACGTTGAAACGAATGTTAGAATTTGCACATCATCTCCTGTGCAATGAGCCCATGACTAAAGATGGATCGTCCAGGAACAAAAGCACCTTGTTCATCACTGATGATGTTGCCGAGCACGGGCTTAATTCTGTTGATGATGACTTTAGCCACTGTTGACCTCATTTTTGTATGAGGTCACTAATACCCTTTCAGATTCCAAATGAATCCAGATCCATTTTAAACCCAGGGATTCTTCCAGACTCCAGACCCTAGGACCTTTCTAGACTTCAGATCTTAGGATCTAGTCTAGACTCTAGGATTCTCCTGGATCCAGACTTTAGGATTTACTCTAGAGCTTAGGATCCTTCTAGACTAAGGACCTTAGGGTCTACTCTATATCCTATGATTCTTTCATATCCTAGACCCTAAGACCCTTCTAGAGTTCAAACCCTAAGGTCTGTCTAGATCCCAGAACTCTCCTAAATCCTAGATCTTAGATTCCCCCTAGATTCTAGGACCAATCCAGATTCAAATCAAACCATACCTTTGATCAATTCAAATTCCAGATCAATTCAAGCTTCAGATCCATTCAAACCTTCACTCAGTCCAATTAAGAATTCAAACTTCAATCTAGACTTTGATCCTACCTTTGATCTAAGATTTGACCTCATCCAATCATTAATAATCACCACATGATTGTAAATGATTTGGATATTTCAATATTAATCATTCAAATCTGAAATCCATTCCAAATCCAAAAAATCCAGACTCAGATTCTAAGTCTTAAGGCCCTGTCCTAAAGACCCTTTTTTTTAAAGATTTTTCAAACATCTCAAAACCCAGTCAAAAGACCTCTAATTCAGAGTCTATAAGTTGCATCTTGATGATACACATCTCTAAAGGCAACCCACATAATTTGAGCCCATTCTGAGGACTTTAACCCCAGAATTTAAATCAAAATCCAAAGGCTATAAAACCTTCAAATATTTACAGCCTATGCCACTGGACCTGCCACCATGAAGTTTCTGACCTTGGAACCTTCACCAATGCCCATAATTAATTCCAGACCATTAGTCCTGATGTGTTGATCAATAAACTGCATTTTTCTGGACTCATTTTAGCCCCTAGTGGCCATAAGCCCAAAATGACCAGAATACCCCTATCGGGCTCAAACAAGCATTTCAAACTAATTGAACTCTGAATTGAATGCAATTAATTACAGCAAGTTTCAAATATCAAATGAAACCTGTTCAACCCATTCCCAGGACCTGGGCCAATCTGGTTGACCAAGTCAACACAGTTGACCTAAAAGGCCCTTTAAGGGTCTAAATAGGTGTTTTGACCTAAAAGACTTTTCTAGGCCATGGGACCACTTCCATTGGTCTTAAAACGCCATTTCAAACCTGTTGAGCCTGATCCCAGCCCCTAGGTCAACCTGGTTGACCAAGTCAACCAATTTTGACTTAAAGGCCCATTAAAGGCCCAATAGGCCTATTTGACCCCAAATAGCCTATTTAATTTCTGAAACCACCTCTACCAGACTCCAAATGTTGTCTCAAACCTGTCCAGATTGAGCCCACACCCTAAGTCAACCTGAGTCAACCTATGTTGACTCAAAATTTCCTCAAGGCTCTAATGGGTTATTTTAACCCATTCAACCCATGGAACCCTTCTCAGAGCTCCAAAATCAACTCCTAACATAGTCTAACCATGCTTTAGGATATGGGTCAACCAAACCCATGTAGAGTTGACCAAATCAACTCTAAAGTTGGGTCAAACCTATTCCAAGCTCCAAATCAAGCTCAAACCTTAAACCCTTCCCTTGATTTTGTTTATGATCCAACCTACTCAACCCTTAGGACCTCTAAGCTGCCACATCAGCAGTCTACTTGGAGGTTGACGAGATCAGGGCCGTTCGTTTGGAACAACGG
>NW_021585224.1:0-323 GCF_001605985.2 Dendrobium catenatum
GTACTAAACCCAATGGGCACTTAAGCTCGCCAATTTCTTTAACCATAATCAAGGGATCGCCTTCCAAACTGTCGCACTTCTTTTGGCCTATAGGAACTTGTTCACCCTCATCGATGGCTTCACTGGCGATAGGAGCAATATGGAGTTCTATGGCTATCACTTCCAGAGCTTCCTCAACCTTCTCTAATATAGGAGTGTTCGTTGGGTCAGGGGAAACTTTTGCTTCTGTAGGAGTTGCAATTGACTCAACCAATTCTTTCTCTGTGCATTTCTCCTTGTCAACCAATTCTTCATGTTCTTCCTTGATTTGCATAGTGAGTGGG
>NW_021585225.1:0-306 GCF_001605985.2 Dendrobium catenatum
CATTTCAGGTAACCCTCTTAACTCTCCTTATTTTGTTAAAGATGGTTGGGACATTGCTTTGTCTCGGGCACTTAAAATGTCGATTAACGAGTCTTTTCGTCTTTCTCAATAGCTGACTACAATAGTCCAGGCCCCGACATGGAAGGTTAACCTAGACACTTCATAGGAGGATGTTGAGCCACTTTCCTCTCTATTAGTCACAGGAACTACTTTCAAATGTTTAATAGAAAAGGAAGTTAATTTTGTAGAGAGGAATTATGTAGATGAGAGATGTATTAGGACAGCGGATGGGGGTGTTAAAACCCT
>NW_021585226.1:0-201 GCF_001605985.2 Dendrobium catenatum
AGTTAGAATAAATATTTGAATATTTGAACAGTCTTTTAAGAATGCTCATCCATTTATTGGTGAAAAGTTGCACTAAGATTTAATTTAGTTTCCAAGCGTTCTTGAAAACTCATCTAAAGTTTTGAGGTGTATCTACCATCACAATTAGAAATAATAACTCATGCAATCCTATATAGTATAAAAATCTCATTCACATGTAAT
>NW_021585227.1:0-263 GCF_001605985.2 Dendrobium catenatum
ATTCGTCTGTGTGGAAAATTATCTGCAATGGGGCGATTAGTTTAACCAAATGTATTAGATGGAAAGTTTGCAATGGCAAAAGTATTAATGTATTAAATCACATATGGATATGGGATAGATCAATTTCACTTTGGCCTACTTTTTGTGACATTGTGGCCATTGAAGAGCTAATGGTCGCAGATTTTATTCTGGAAGGAAGATGGGATATGCAAAGGCTGCAAGGTAATTTTGGTGAAATACTTGCTATTAATATATCTGCTATT
>NW_021585228.1:0-200 GCF_001605985.2 Dendrobium catenatum
AATAACTCATCTCTTCCACAGCCATGCAGTACTTGTACTTTTTTTCTTGTCCGTTCTTGCAAAAGAGGTTTTACAACCTGCCAAAAATTTGTAAAAAATTATCATCATCGTAATGCTAGTGATAAATAAAGGTTCGGAAACTACTTCTCAAAGTTGATTATTTAAGCTTAGTAATAAATTCAAAGGATTTCATACACCCG
>NW_021585229.1:0-7220 GCF_001605985.2 Dendrobium catenatum
CACCCCGCGGTCACCACTAATCTTTAAACTTTACATTACATTCATTTTATTTCAACCAAATAAAAAAAATATTCAATACTTTACACTCATCAATTCCATTTTTTTTTTTACACGGAGCATTCATTTTTACCCAAGTAAACACCCCCAAATCAATACCGGCATCCACTACCCTACAAAATAATAAGTTTAATGAGTTGAGTCCACTAAACTATTGCTGTTACCCATCAAGTTTCCAACGCGATATCAAAGCGTAAGACATTGGGATGCTTGAATGTCCAAGTGATTTAACATTTCTAATCTGAAAGTCAGCACTGTTGGAAACAGCAGGCTTTGATGGAGGGTTCAATGGATTACGCATTACTTAAAAATTATCAACACAAACAATAAAAGTTGATGTTTCGCATAATTGAAATACAAAACCATTAAAGTAAAAAATTCTCTGATAATTCTTATTGTACTAATATAATAAAATTTATACAAGCAGAAATATAATAAAGATTTGATAACATACCTCAAAAAATTATCACAATTGGGCACGAATCTCGAGGAGAAATCAAGTTAGAAACTTGAAAACTTAAATTTGGGATCTTCCGAACTCCGGTTTCAGCAAAATTATAGTCGAACTGACCATCTTGAGAATACGAACTCAACGACACCAAATTTGACTCAATCCGAGCCCAAATAGGTCCAAATCAAGGACCTGAAACGCCCTATACATGATGTGGATCCCTTAAGCAAGTCCATTGTGGATGGATAACAGATCGGTAGGTTCAGGGGGAGCCCTTGTGTCAAACGAGAACTGCTTTTTTTTTTTTCAAATCGATCCGACATATTAGGCTTTTGTTCGGTAAAGACTAAAGAAGCCTTAGATGAGCAAATTTCTTCCCATTATTATGTACTATATGATTTTGGTGATTATATAATAATAAAAAATCTTTTCAGCAGCCTGCTATGATTTATGTATTTGTATTCGTGCATTTCTGCTTGAATAAATTGAAGACTATCTTTTTAAACAACATATATTGGTGTTTGCGTTGACGGCGTGTTTCAATCTTATTTGTGATGGCATGTATTGACAATATTTGTTATAGCGGATGACAAAGTTAGCGAGCCTCAATGTTACTATTGAGGGCTTGCATCAATTCTATGTGCAATGGCATGTGATGATTTTGTGGCAACAATATGCGATGGAGTTAGTAGACGTTAGTGTTGATGTCGATGATATTCATGACCTAAAAATGAATAATGTTCAAGAAAGTTGATGGTGACGTCAGGGGACAAAATCAAGTGTCTGTTTTATTGACATTAAATGTGGGGAGAAAACATGAAATAATAATATTCAAGGTTTTGGAAAAATGTTGTGAGATCAATATGTTCGGAGCATTATTCAAGCTTTTGAAATTATAACATGCTTGTCTACAAGAAAATAATAATAAAAGTAAAATAAAAAGATTTCATAATAAAGATATATTATAATAATAAATATCATAATATTATACATAATAATATTGATATGATCCACTTTTAAATATAATTACTTTGGTAATTCTAATGATAATGTTGGTCTTTCTCATTTAATAAGAGGAAAAAAGATTAAAATATGTTGAGAGTGGTAGTGATGAAATAATGCTAAGTGGATCTTCTAATCAAAGCATCTTTTTTGAAAACTTCTATAGAAAACAACTTCATATTGTACAAAATTATTGAAAGCAATAAAAAAGCAGTGATCAAATAAAAATTGTGATTGCGATTTGAAAAATAAAACTGTAAGAAGGCTATCTCAAATGAAGCCTTAGTCATTAAGAGCCTTATGAGATTTGGTGAATAACTAACAATAACGATGAAGAACAACTTATGAAATATCAATGCAACAGAAAAAAAAATGTTGAGTCTTGATGCCTTGTGGTTGATGTTTTTTAGGTTACTTAATCGTGAAATCATGAAATGAAACAAGCTGAATAAAAACCCTCATATACTATTTAACAACAACTAACTCTTAATCACATTTTAACAAAAACTCACTATTAATCACCTTTTAATTGCTTTATCCAATTATAAAATAATAGAATTTAAAGCATAAATTGCCAAAATTTCCTAGCTCAATTTATATAATACTCAACAATTTCTCTTTCTTAAATGATATTTCGAATTTCTATAAAGAATAAAGCCAACAATTAAGTCGGCTCAAATTTATATAATACTCTCTATTTAGGCAAACTTAGAGCTTCCATACAAGTCACCTATCTCGTCAACCTACTCACCAACTACTGCTAACCTCTCACATAAGCACTCGCCCAAGCACACTCGACACTATTGGAATTCCCCATAATTAAGCAACTCCTCAAAGCCTTCCAACAGCAACCTCCTTCGGTCAAGTATGAGATAATACATGTTTGGAGTAGTGTGTAACAATGTACAATCTATGTAGCGTTGTACTTTTTAACTTTTTATTGTGCAGCATTTCATATAGCACTTAGAATCCTATAAATAGGAGATGAAGAAGAATAATTCAAGAAATTTTGGGGTTGATATAGTGGATACTTTGCCAATTTTGAAACTCATAGTTTTTTTAGTATTCTACAATTTTCCTTTATACTCTCAAGGTGCATTTGAAATATTATGCATATGATCCCGATGATGGTTGACGTCGGTTAATGAAATAATTAATTAAGATTTATACTTTAATTTTTTTTATTACGAATAATTAAAATTATGAAATTTTAATATTTTATAATAATAGTAATATATATATATATATATATATATATATATATCTTACAAAATTACGTTGATAAAATCACAGTATATGATTATTTCGAAATTAAGCTAAAAGGCTAAAACAAAATTTATTATTATCTTTGATCATTCTTCTTTGAAGAGAGGATGTTAGAAATCAACATAATTTACTAGCTAATTTAAAATTAATTCATTTCATTTTTCTTAATTTCTTTTATTTAATGGTATTAAAATTTATTTATTTTTCAATTAAAATGAGTTATTGGGCTAGATTTAGTTTCCTAGTGGGTTAGGTTTGGGTTTCCAACGAGTCAAGTTTAAGTTCAGCATTTTGACATGTTTATTAAATGACCATAATTCGAGTTGATCCAAATCAAGTTAGGCTGATAGGTGCATGGATCATATATAAGAAAAAGATATCCTAGTGTGAGCCGACGATAACAGTGTTGTCAACTATGATTTTGATGAAGGTGAGATATTGAAGCATGGTTGAGTTGCCCATGGAGATATGGTGGACTTCATTTTTTAATTGTTTTACTCTGGAATGGTTGGTTGCTTGTAGGCTATGTTCCATGTGTCGAGGTTGAGAATGTGGGGAAGAATGTTGAGGGATAGAGTGGAGTAGATGGCGGCTGTAAGATTATTGTCGATTAATGTCTATGGGTTGGAGATGTGGTTCAGGTGGGATGCAACAGCCTGCGCGCATGATGAGGCAAGAATGGGCAATTGAGCTAGGTTTTGTCGAGGAAAGAAGCATAGATGTTGGTGCGGAAAAACTTTTGAACTTGAGATCCCTAGGTTGGGTAGTTGTCATTTGAGTGTTGTATAGGCACAATTTTTTTAAGTTGGAGATGAGGAACTTCAGGAAGGAGGGAATGTGAAGGTTTTCTGATAAGTTATCTGCTGTGATCTCACCTGTGTGAGAGGAGAGGGATGAGGTCATTTGAAGGATTTAGGGCTATTTGTCAATAGGCTACGATACCTTGAAGAAAGCTATTTCTTTACAGAAAGTTCATGTGTATGAAGTCACATGCAGAACGTTAGTAATAAAAGGAAGAATAAGAGAAGGATACCAGAGCTAGCTTATTTCATCTATGGATAAGTAGTACTGTAGCATTACAGAGTAATATATATATAGTTGAGAATAAGCAAAAGGGATAATGGAGCAGAGGCCCTTAGAGCCTGCCATGCATAGAGTAGAGTAGTGGGAGATGTCAATTTTTGAGGTAGGAGGTAGATGATAAGAGTTGTGTGCAGCCGGTACATTTTATGTACGTTTTGTTTGGAAACCATTTGGTAATCCAAATTGTGGTTTGAACTTTCCAACAACGCTTCTAACCATCGATTTGGACCCGTTTGGGCTCGGATTGGGATGATTTGGTGTCATTGGGTTCGTATTCTTGAGACACTCAGTTCGACTTTAAGTTTGCTGATGTCAGAGTTTGGATGGTCCCAATTTTAATTTCGAAAGTTTCCAACTCGATTTTGCCTTGAGATTCGTTGCCGATCAAGATAATTTTTTGATGGCGTATTAAATGTGATTATATATAAATTATGAAAGCATACCAATTTTCTATTAAATATATTTTGAATAAGAAACCCCATTGATCGGTTCCCCCAATTCTATGCTATATACAAAATGATCAGAAGAAGTCATTGGAATATCAATCTGTGCTAATATGCTCTTTTTAAAAATACGGGTCTTCTTCTATAGAAAGCAAGCGATGAAGGAATTTTTATTATTTTAAGCTTTCACCTTCGCATGCTTATTAGTCCCGCGTCGCTGAATTGTTTATAAATGTTATG
This sequence comes from Dendrobium catenatum, assembly GCF_001605985.2. Taxonomy (NCBI): domain Eukaryota; kingdom Viridiplantae; phylum Streptophyta; class Magnoliopsida; order Asparagales; family Orchidaceae; genus Dendrobium; species Dendrobium catenatum. The sequence continues at coordinate 4,543 of NW_021585229.1, forward strand.
GGATATATACCTCTCAGTTGCAATGTCCAATCACGCTCATTGACGCGAGTTTATAACTCAAGTGAGGGTAATAAGATGCTTTGGATGGTTCACAACGCTCCATTTGCTAGTCCTTGGACGTCACAAAGACAGACCAATGTTACGGGCGGGCAATGGCCAGCTAATGGAAGGCTAAGGGTAAATAGGCCCTCGTGAACCAAACAAGCATCTTTTTTTTTTTTTGAACTTTTAGTTAGCAAAGTGTGAACTCATTATCTTACAATATTTAATAATAAAATATTTTTTTTTTCTTCAAGTGATTTGTTATAAGTTTACATAGCAGTCAACAATTCTTTTTTTCTTAAATCATATTTCGAATTTCAATAGAGAATATAGCCAACCACTAAGTCAGCTTAAATTAACTAAAATTTAGGGTTCGTTAGAGCCGCCTCATCTAGCTGCACATTTATGATATATTAAGTTTATAGTGGAAGTTGTAGGAGAACTCATAGAAGGGACCAAACTCCAAAAGGTGTCACTCACCCAGCATTTCTTGGGAGCTCACCCAACATGAGCAAATCAAGGATTCCTCTCTAGAGTTGGTAACTCGGCACTCACCGTAATTTTGTACCTATAGGCCCAGGTGAACCAAACAAGCATCTTTATTTTCATTTTTCTTAGAACAAATTAAAGTAAACTCACATACGTTGAAAATCATGGCTCCCATTAGAAGCACCTTCTTGATTGAACTTTTAGTGAGCAAAGTGTTAACTCATTATTATACAATATTTAATAATAATATATTTTTTTCTTCAAGTGATTTATTCTTCATTAATTTATATAACACTCAACAATTCCTCTTTCTTAAATCATATTTCGGACTTCAATAAAGAATAAAGCCAACAACTAAGTCAGCTTAAATTGTCGAATTAAGTTAACTAAAATTTAGGGCTCGTTAGAGTCGCCTCATCTAGATGAACATTTATGATATATTAAGTTTATAGTGGAAGTTGCAGGAGAACTCAGTTGAAGGGACCAAAAGGTGTCACTCATTCAGGATTTCTTGGGAACTCACCCAACATGAGCAAATCAAGGATTCATCTCTAGAGTTGGAGAAATTATTCTATGCGGAATCCAGTTATAGAGCTTTGTTCGGACTTCGGATGCTTACGTGGAAAGTTAAAAGTCCGCGATATTTATTTGACTTGCATATTGATTGAGTATTTATTGCGTATTCGTTGCGTGCGTAAAATGTGCGTGTTGATTGAGTATTTTATTGTGTATTTATTGAGTATTTATTGCGTATATGTTGCACATTTTCTGCTAATTATTTGTTGCGGATTTCTCTTTGTCTGCAGTAAGTCCGAAAAGACAAACGGGTCGGCTAAGAAGTCAAATGAATATCCTAACTTTCCACGTAAGCACGCCACGTGTAATAATTTTACTAGCATTCAAACACAGCTATATAACCGGATTCCGCATAAAATAATTTCTCATAGAGTTGGTAACTCGGCACTCACCACATTTTTGGACTATATCCCAGTTACCCTCTCTCTCTCTCTCTCCCAGGACGATAATTTTCACCAAACTCAACTGGATGAAAGTGTGTAACATTATACAAGTATTCCATGCAGTGCTGTACTTTTTAACTTTTACTTGTGAAACATTTCATATAGCCCTTAGAATCCTATAAATATAGAATAATGATGAATAATTCGAGAAACTTTTGGGGTTGATATAGTGGATACTTTGCCAATTTTACAATTACAGTTCGAATTTGGGTTCTTTGTTAAACAAATTTTTGTAAGTTAACAATAAACTTAAAGCTTATTCAAACCGATAAAAATAGATCGTTATTTAATAAATGGCTCTGATTTTTCCTATAGGGGGAAGTGTCAAAGTAGAGGTATATGTTTGAGTCGAGATAATCGTGATGTGCAGATATGGAAGGGCTGAAAAAAGAATAACACCTAATGACAAAGATGAATAGGTGAGTTTTTTAGTAATCATTTGGATAGAGATGGTATTAAGTAGATTGATAATAATATGCTGCCTTAATGTTTTAATATTGAGTGGTGGAGGCGGGATTTGACGGTTTTTATTTGGGATGATTTTTTTACAAACTTGTTTGTAAAGTAATAATGAATGAATAATAGAATGTACGCTGTCTCAAAACAATTGAGTGTTTTTCCAAAGTGGAAGAGATCTAATATGACAGTCTAGGGCATGAGTAGAAGATAGTGGGTGCTTGTATAATTTTTAACATGTGTGATAATTTGTTCCATAATGATAAGTATAAACATGTGTGGTGCAAAATTATTCATGAGGTTTCATATGTCAGAATATTGTATAAAGATTGCAACCTGGGGTGGTCACAATTTATTTATATTACACACAATTACATCCATACACAAGTTATAACAATTCCCTCGGTAATCCCTGATGATGGTGTAGAGACTAGGCTCAATGATGCAACTAAGCTCTATAATTGTAATTATGTTAGGTGATTGAATTTGAATTTTTAAAAGTTAGCATAGATGTTCAAATACAAGCTTCCTTTCGACATCTTATTGCGGGGATGTTCTAAACTATGTCTTGGAAAAAAGTGTAAGAGGTGAGAGAGAGAGAGAGAGAGAGAGAGAGAGAGAGAGTATACTAGGAAATTTGTAGAATAGATCAAGGAAACTATGGAGTTTAAG
>NW_021585230.1:0-1024 GCF_001605985.2 Dendrobium catenatum
TTATATTAAAATTAAAATATTTCAAAATATAATACATATTATTAATTTTAATATAAATCAGATTTTAAAATTTTTTATTATATAAGTTTTAGTATCTTACATAATTCATCTTCGTCTCTTGCTTAGAAACTTAAGCTATAAATTAAAAGATTTTGAATTATATATAGGATGTATGTATAAAACTACTTAATTGGAGTATTTAAAAAAAAAAAAAAGAGTTTTAGTATCCTAAGACTACAAATTTTTTATCTTAATAGAAAGCGATGGGTTTTTTGAATTTCAAAATCCCGTTGCAGTTTTGAAATTTTCAGATTCTTTCTGGTAAATTTTTGTAAAACTCGATGGCGATTTCTTTCGATACTCAATTCCTTATCCTCTCTCTCTCTCTCTCGTTAGGGTTTTCCGCCATGTTGCTGTTCGACTGGTTTTACGGCATTCTTGCGTCGCTCGGAATGTGGCAGAAGGAGGCGAGGATCCTCTTCGTTGGCATCGATAATGCCGGGAAGACGACGCTCCTCCACATGCTCAAGGACGAGGTAAATAATCGTTATAGGCGTCTTTTGAATTTATTTATACTTTTTCGCGCTTTCTTAGTTTGGAAAATTTAGGGTAATTTGCCATCTGCATATTGATGCTTTGCAGGATCTTCTTTCTGCTTAGGGCATGTCCAACGGAGAACTCCATTTTTCATGGTAAAATACAACAAAACTCCAAAATGCCCTGGTGTTGCTCGAATCCAACTCCATTTTAAGTGCTTCTTAAAGATCTTCTACCTTTCGCGCGTTTTTTTGGTTGAGAGAGTAAAATAGCGTAGGTGAACAGTGCAACGCCAATATTGGCGTGACACTGTTCACCTGCAAGTAAATGGCGTAAGATTTGGCGTTTGGATGGAGTGACCGAACGACCCCAAACGAGCGTATGCCCGTCCGTCGCTCCAACCGAACGCAAAAATTTCCGCCATTTTCTTGCAGGTGAACTTCACCCACGCCATTTTACTCTCTCAACCGATAAAATGCGCGAAAGG
>NW_021585231.1:0-228 GCF_001605985.2 Dendrobium catenatum
CTCTTATGGGATTTTTTGGAGATCTCTGTGCAGGTTTTGTTTAGTTCCTTCGAGTTTTACCCTTTTGGCTATCCAGGTAATCTTCTGGTTGTTTCTTTTTTGGCTCCTTTTTTTGGTTTATTCTTTTTTGCAGGGAGTGGATGCTGAACTCTTATCTTCAGAACTTCCTTTTTTGGGTGCCGTTGCTCAACGCACCATTAGTTTTAGCGCTTCTATTTTTTGTAATAG
>NW_021585232.1:0-309 GCF_001605985.2 Dendrobium catenatum
GGACTAATTTGGGGAATTTACCACCACCTCCAAGAACCCCAAAGTTCATTCTCCAACTCCAATGAGTCCCAGCTAGACCTACTCCAGTCTTGATTGAGTCGATGGATGTTCATCCCAGTGCTCCAGTTTTTGCAGAAGATAGTTCTCTTACAGTCAGTCCAGTTCCTGATTCAGTAATGATTCCAGTTGATGATCCAGTGGTGGATAGTTTAGATCCATGTGTCATTCCTAGGCTTCCTACACAGGAATCTGAGGACCTTACCCTACCTGAAGTAGGAGCTATTTCCCTACAGGCTCCTCCTTCACCTC
>NW_021585233.1:0-339 GCF_001605985.2 Dendrobium catenatum
TTTTGCTGTTTATTTGAATGGTCCAACGCTTCTAGCATATAACTTTATAACGGTCCATTGTGGGAACCGCTCCGGACGAATTCGAACCAATACAAAATCTCTAATATCAAATTCTTTGAACCGTCTCTTGAGATCGGCATTAAGTTTATAACCGGCATTGCTTTGGTTATTCTTTTTATTAATATCCTTACGCAGTTCTTGAAGATGCGATGCAAATGTGGATGCAAGAGACTCGGTGTGCATGATGAATGACAAGAATCATGAGCTTACAAAATCAACTTAGAAAGACAACAGACTACAACACACACACATAACATACTAACTCACACGAACACGTTG
>NW_021585234.1:0-439 GCF_001605985.2 Dendrobium catenatum
AAGCAAAGTTTCATATTATAGACGCTCCAACATCCTTCAATGCTCTCTTAGGTAGACCCTGGCTTCACAAATATAGAATGGTTCCTTCATCCTTACATCGGTGTATCAAGTACATCCGAGATGGTACTGAGCGCTGTATTAAGGGAGACTTGCAACCATTCTCAATTCATGAAGCAGGAATTTATGAAGATGCCGCTTATTATTTGCCTAAAAAGCAAACAGTTGTTTCCAAAGATCTCAAATTGGCTAAAAGTGAAATTGCACTTGAAAACAAAAATGAAAAGGAAAAAGAAGAAAAAAGAGATAAAGAATATCCCTGCTCGAAGTAGCATTCGTTGGCATCCTGCTCCTCCCTCACAAAGAGGTGGTAGAATGACCCAACGAGGGCGAGGTAGAGGCAGAGGATGGCAAAATCATGAAAGTGCAATGTATGAAAACA
>NW_021585235.1:0-235 GCF_001605985.2 Dendrobium catenatum
ATCTTCCAAGATTCAATTGGTATAATTGATTCTATATTTCTTGCTCTCAGATTCATCCTTAAAATTCTTAAATTCTTTTTCAAGATCACCATAGGATGTTTTTAAATTTTCAAAATTTTTATTCAAGTCATCATATTCATCAAGTAGTTTCATGTTGTTGTCGTCTATTAAAGCATGATCTTTCCTAAGGATTTCATCTTCCTTCTTGAGCTCTTCCAGTTCTAAGCTTACACTA
>NW_021585236.1:0-252 GCF_001605985.2 Dendrobium catenatum
GCATAAGCTCTCAACCAACAGGCCAAGGTGAGCTATGTATAATCAAGTGAGTTGTTATAAGAAAATTATCAATAATTTTTTAAAAGGAAAAAAAATATTTTCTTCTCAATAATTTGAAAGCTATAGCTGTCCCAATTAGGCCAAATTTAGCTCATCCCTTACCAATCTTGATGAATCTTCCATGAATTTTCTAGTTGAATTTGATTGGTAGAGGTGACTTTACTGATAGGATGTCTATTAGCAGCCTCATGA
>NW_021585237.1:0-216 GCF_001605985.2 Dendrobium catenatum
GAACCTCAAAAATGATTATATTTTCGCAACCAATTGTTTTATTTAAAATTTACTTGATTTGATGTGTTTAAATTGCAATATAAATTAAATTTGGCACTAATTTTTTTATATTTTTTTCATAAAATTTTATTTAAAAAAATGAACTAATGAAATAAAATAATTTTATCGAGCACCATTAACATCTAAATTTATATATATATATATACCACCGAATTT
>NW_021585238.1:0-831 GCF_001605985.2 Dendrobium catenatum
GAGGGCACGAAACTAGGTGAAGGAGTAAGTGAGGAAATATTTGAGTGAAAGGAATGGCCTAGCAAAGGGGTCTTATAGAAAATTTTGATAATCATACCATATGAATTCGGATCGTACAGTATGATATTCAATCAATATCCTGACCGGTCGTTTCGGGAAAAGGTAGTCAAATCGTACAGTACAATACATATCGTATCGTACGATCCGATGAATTTCGACCAAAAGTTTCGTACTGTACGAACAGGTGTATCATACATTACGATCCCTAATAAATATCGTGCCAAATAGCTTGAAATCGTATTTATTAGTTGTGCTGATGTGTATCGTACCGTACGAAAGGTAAGTATCGTACAGTACGAAACTAAGTAATATTGTACCAACCGGATTTAATTCGTCTCAATCCGTTGCTGACATGTATCATATTGTACGAAAAGGAGATATCGTACAATACAATAGGCAATAATGTCGGACGCATATCGTACAATACGATGTGGGTCATACCGTAAGATCAACAGAGCCAAAATCTGCTTGTTGGTGGACGTTATAAAGATTAGGATGTATCGTACGGTACGATATGTGTATCGTACAGTACGATAAACAGTCAAGTTCAAAGTTGTTGTGTGGTGAGTGTGTGATGATTAGGAGCAGTCCTATTTAATTTTTTTTTTAATGTAGTTATATCTAAGACACCTAATCTAGTCCTCAAGGTGCTGAAGGTGTCGAAAGCTAGAGATTTTGTAAATATGTCAGCCAGTTGATCTCCTGTAGCGATGTGATGCAATTCTATATCTCCATTTGCAACGTGATCTCTAATGAAATGGTGTCTAATGT
>NW_021585239.1:0-311 GCF_001605985.2 Dendrobium catenatum
TTTTGTCCTGTACGATCTCATACAGAGAGCTTCGTGCCGGTACTAACCATAATTTTCATATCTGGACGAACAATGCAAGGTTAGAATCCAAAGATGTTCGTCCTGGGATGAATATTAAATTCTTCCTGGACGATTAGGACTTAGAAATTTTTCTACTTGCCTGTTCGATCCATTGCTCTTTCGATGTGCTAATTGACATGATCGTCCCGTACGAACCAAGATCGTCCCGTACGATCAAATAACAAAAAGTGTTCCCCAAGAGTGTGTGTTTTTATTTTTCACTTAATTACAATCACTCCCTCTCATTTCAA
>NW_021585240.1:0-209 GCF_001605985.2 Dendrobium catenatum
TGCATGTTCATGTTGTTATCATGTTTTGTTTCGGTTTATTGGTGGAGTTTATGCAATTTAGGCCTCGTTTGGAACCGCTTAATTTTGCCTTTTCCGTCTCAATAAGACGGAACAGTTATTTTTCAATTGTTGTTTGAATGTGACATTTTGTTAAAATGTTTTTTACAAAACAGTGCTTTTTTATTGTTTTTAAAAGCTTTTTGGCATGT
>NW_021585241.1:0-442 GCF_001605985.2 Dendrobium catenatum
ATTCAATTCGAATCAAAATCAATTCAATCCAATTTCAATTCAACTCCAAACAAACTTAATTCAAATTCAATTTATGATTCATCGATGTCAATCGACTCAATCTAATTCAATTTCGATCAAATTGATATATCATTGGGCTTAAAACAACTCACCAATCAAATCAAATCAAATTAACTCAAATTGAATTCGATTTCAATGGCTTTGATTAACCCATTTTGACTCGTCATAATTATATATATAATAATAATTGATACGTCGTCAACAATTATCTTAATCGGACACGAATCTCGATGCAAAATCAAGTTTGGAAACTTCAAAAATTAATTCGGAGACCATCCGAATTCCGATTTCAGCAAACTTATAAACGAACTGAGCGTCTCAGGAATACAAACTCAACAACACAAGGATCAACTCAATCCGAGCCCAAATGAGTCCAAATCAA
>NW_021585242.1:0-308 GCF_001605985.2 Dendrobium catenatum
TCATTCAAACTATGATTTTATTTTGAAAATATAATAATAATGCATTTAAAAAAAAATATTCTATGCTTAATTTTATAATTGTTGATATGATATTTTTTTATTAGGAGATTGTTTATTTTGAAATAGAAAAATTTTATTGCGTATAGAATATTCGTGGAGATAGAGAGATCATAAGCTTAACGTATTAATTTCTTATGAAGATCCAACACACACATGACACATATAAGAGAGAATGACGCCAAGATTTTTGTGTGAAAAACTCAAAAAAGGAGAAAAAATTATGGGCCTTGCTTAATGAAATATTTCCA
>NW_021585243.1:0-495 GCF_001605985.2 Dendrobium catenatum
CCATTATATTTAAATTTTTAAATTATAATCAAAGTTTATTTGATAAAATGTTATATATTATTAGTTTATTTTCTTAATTATAACTAAAGCAAATCTTTAGTCATTTTTTTCATGATAAAATTTAAATAATCACTATTATGTATCAAATAAGTTGATTATGTGTAACTTAATATGTTATCAAAATTCAAATGTATTTTGATTAAAACAAAATAGATTTTTTTTTTTTTTTTTTTTTTTCATATTGGTGTCATTTTGAAAATATTCAAACAGATATGTTGCATTTAGCTTTTAGAAATATAGAATGTAGGCACATTATATATATAGGCCGGCCCACATATTTTATTGTACGGCAGTACAAGCAATGGTCTGCCCATTATTGAATGATGATGAATGGGCTCCAAGCCCAGAGAGAACACTGAGCCCACGACTATTTCAAGAAGCAGTTTTTAGGCTTATTTGGGAACAATTATTACGTCCTCTGACCCGACGTAGAGC
>NW_021585244.1:0-2561 GCF_001605985.2 Dendrobium catenatum
GGTATAGATGGAATCAGTGGCGAGTAAAAGGCGAAAAAGGCGAAGATGAATCTCATGGACTCCCCTATTTTGCTGGCTTGAAGAAGAAAGATGATCATATTCTAGTTCCTTTAAAAGCCGAATAATATTATGTAAAATTTTACTTTTTATAAAGAAGCACTCGGATCTCGTCAGATAAGAAGGATAAAAGAAGGTGAATAGCTAAATCTTCGTGGGAAGGTCGGTGATTTTGGCGATAAGATTTTAATCTCATAGGGGCGATATGATTGATGGCATGTGAAAGATGATTAATTTTATGTCAGTAAAAATTATAAAAAAATAATGATATTTATCAACATATTAATATTTATAAAATTATTATTAATAATAAAATATCAACAACAAGAAAATTATTGTTCTCAATCCAAACATCATAGGCAAAGAAAATAAATATGATCGGACCGATTAATTACTCCGTGCTGACAACGAAGGCCATCTACAAGTAAATCAGAGCACGCTACATCATCTTCATGTTATGTTATCGTGATTGTGTACCCACTGTGTAACGACGTAGAGCGCTTTGATTCTCCTCTTTTATCTTTTTGTATATCTACATGACCAAGATCTACGGTCCCACACCCCAACACGGTTGTGCCACGTGGAATGAGGACGGTGGTTGCTGGTAATGTAATTAAAAGTGGGCCCCACAAACCTTCCTCCGTAGTTTAATGAAAGTGGACCCCAGCAACCTTCCTCCGGTTAGCACTAGTAGGCGTGAGTGGAGCACCGGATATTCCTGGGGAATATGCTTTGCCGACGCTGCCCGATATTCCAGGAGCAATGCTCTGCCGACGCTGCCCGATTTTTCTTCTCTCAACTACCTCATTTAACTATGAGATTCATATGAGATCTACCCGGCCCTGCCCACATTTTGTGCCCGACGGGAAGAAAAATATTTTTATCAGAATATTGTAATTCAAATTTTAAAAATTAAAATTTATAATAATTTAGTTTATACAAATAGAATTAAATAGTTGATATATCATAAAAAAAAAATCATGATCGGACATGAATCAAGATAAAATTAAGTTAGAAACTTTTGAAATTAAAATTGGGAACATCTGAACTCCGATTTCAACAAACTTACAGTCAAATTGAATGTCTAAAAAATACGAACCCAAAGACATCAAATTTGACTCAATCCGAGCCCAAATGAGTCTAAATTGAAGACCCGAAATGTATTTGGAGAGTTCAAACTATAAATCGCATGGCCAAACGACTTGCAAACATGACATGCTTATAGTCGAATCGAGTGGCTCGATGAGACAAATCCAACGTACGAGCCCAAGATCACCAAATTCTGACATCACTAAAGCATTCAAATGTCCCAATAGATAGTCCACGATCAAGGGAATCAACAATGACCGTCCATTCAAACCACTCCCAACTTACTCTTGACATTCTTCCTATTTATTGGCAATGTCACTATCAAAAAAATGTAAATAGTCCCCTCAATCCTCATGGAAAGGGGGTCAAGCAAGAAGGTAAAGAAGAGAGGATAGGAAGAGAATCAGATTTCTCTTGCTACCAAGCTTCTCTTCGACCACCTCTCGACCATCGATCAATGTCAAACTTTCGTTGGACTTTAGAATGGCCATTGACTGACACTTGACTGCCAGCTGACGCCATACTTCTGCCTAACGACTGGCTAACGCCAGATTTTTGCCCAACCACCAAATGATGCCGGATTTCTTCCTGGCCACCAATTCACGCAAAATTTTTTTCCTGCTACCGACTGACGCCAGTTTTCACCTGACTACTGACTACTGACTACTGACTACGGTTCTTCTGACCTTCATCGCCAGACAATAATCTTTCTTATCACTGTCGTCCATCGACTACAGTCATTTCGACCTCTGATGCCAAACTACGGTCCTTACGACCTCCATCACGAGACAATGGTCTTTATGACCATTTTAGCCTTCTGACTACTGTCCTTCCGACCACCATCATTAGAATATTGTCCTTCCGACCTCCATTGTCAGACAACAATCTTTCTAACCTCCATCACCTATCTACACGGTCCTTCTGACCTCCATTGTTAAACAACAGTTCTGCCGACCTCTATCGCCAGACTACAATCTTTCCGATCTCCATCGCTCATTGACTACGGTCCTTCTGACCATTGTCGCCAGATAATGATCCTTTCGATCACCATCACCCGAATACTATCTTTCTGTCCTACGTTGTCAGCAGACTATCGTCTTGCCGACCAAATGAACATATCAATACTTATTCTTCCAATTTCCATCATGTAATGCATTCTATATGATGTATATTTGTTACCTCAAGCTAATGTCTTTCCTCCAATGAAGGGTCTCATTTATAATCAACTGCAAATGCTAGTAGATTCATTCAAACTGAGCTAGGCTCACAACCCTGTGGTTTTTTCTATTTTCAAGGTTTTTCACGTTGGTGTCTCTTATTGCTAAACCCTCTTTTTTTATCTAATTGTGTGCTGGATCTTCGTACAAAGCTAAGACATTAAACTTTATATTTCTCTACCGCTGCAGATATTCCAT
>NW_021585245.1:0-714 GCF_001605985.2 Dendrobium catenatum
AATTTTAAATCTCCAACCGTTTAAAATCCTATTATCTATTGTCAAACATCTTTCTGGATTTAACAGATTTAAAAATTGTCATATCAAACACAATTCAGGATTTAAGAGCATAGGATTTATTAAATCCGGATTTACATGATTTAGTAAATCCTACTAAAATTGAATCCAATCTTATACCAAACACCCCCTAAGAAAAATTATGAGTTTGAAATCAATATTGGTGTCTAACTACACCCAACTAATGATGGATTCATCAAACATTGTCATTTCGTAAAACATGATATCTAATGCCACAGAACCAAATGAGCTGTTTTGTCGCAGGATTTGGACCAGAATTAACTCAAATATTGCCAAACAGTAAAAAGGATGAAATTAAATCCCATTTCTAGCCCGTTTTACCTTAAATTCCGGATTTAGTAAATCCGGGGATTAAACGGATTTAACAAAAATCCACTGCGTCTACTCTCCCGGCGAGCTCCGACACCAACTCTTTTCTACTTCACAAGCTGCCGGTCTAGCGATGCTTGCTCCCCAGCGAGCTCCCTTCACAAACTTGTCATCTCCTTCACACGACGCCAGTCCCGTCGCCGCCAGTCCCGTCGATGCCTTGCCCTACCGAGCTCCGTCACGACTTCTTACGCCAAGCGCTCGTACCGCGTTCCAAAAAATAAAATAAATAATTTTTTTCTAAAAGACATGGCCAACTCGGCTGTC
>NW_021585246.1:0-296 GCF_001605985.2 Dendrobium catenatum
GTTACTCTGCCCGATTTTCGTATGATTTCTGATTTTCTCGATATTGATAAATTGAATTGATATGCGTATGACTATTGATATGATTGTTCTAGATTGCTTTAATATTGCTTATTGCGTTGATTATTGAATTGACTATTGATTGTATTGACTATTGATACTGAAAGACAAGTGGGAACCTGGTTGAACGTTGGTTGGAGATTGATATTGACCTGTACAGGATGGTGGGCCGACGGGCTTTCCTTTAAACCATAGATCATCGATATAACGATTGGGAGTCATAAGGAGTTTTATATGCC
>NW_021585247.1:0-273 GCF_001605985.2 Dendrobium catenatum
TGAATTTAAGAATTTTTCCTGCACTTGTGCTTGAGAGCATTTGAGAGTTCTTGGAGAGCTTTGGAGAGATCCTTGGAGAGGGAGATTGGCGCATCACCCACCAACCTTGGATACGACCGGGTTCGTGGTTTTCTCTTTGTATTTTTGTCTTCCCTCGCCACCTTCCATCACTCGTCTTCATCACGTCCAACTCCAGCAAACTTCCCTCAATTTCCTCCACACACCAAGCTCCACTAAAATCCCCCATAGCCCCGTCCACTTTGCCCAAAACCT
>NW_021585248.1:0-400 GCF_001605985.2 Dendrobium catenatum
TCTAAATTTCTGAGTTTTATCAGTAGATTGAAAGCTCGTCTGTAATTAAAAAGAAAGGTTGTGATGGTCGTTGGTTTCTGAAGAAGATATGATATATATTTTGTAATAGGGGGAAATAATATCACATAAAGTTAATTAGAATCAAATTAAATAATAAAATACAAATTAATTTATACTCAACAAGATCACATAACACCTGAATTGATAGGAAATGATTTCTTTCAAACCTTTTAAGAGCCAAGCGATCAAAAGGTTTCATTTGGAATAGTTTTTTTAATGCTTTTGAAGCAATTTTTTAGTTAAAAAATATTTTTAATTAAAACTTTTTTGCTGAAAATTTGCTTTAGAAAGCAACAAAAAAAATGTTCCAAATGAAACCACAATATGTGACCTCTAATGG
>NW_021585249.1:0-231 GCF_001605985.2 Dendrobium catenatum
CCAAATGGAAGGAGACTCTCCCCTTTAGGGATGCCTTCCTCTTTTGGAATCCGAGCCGGATAAGAATATCCCAACTCAAGGTTGTTTTCACAACTCTTAACAATTTATTACAAACAAATTACATTAATTGAAAGCAGTAAATCTAAGAATCCCTGCAAGGTTATCCTAATAAAAATCATCCCAAATAGTTTATATGAAAATGAAAATGCTAACACCATTGACCCTATGCCA
>NW_021585250.1:0-283 GCF_001605985.2 Dendrobium catenatum
ATTTGGGATAGGTTATGTATCACCTATGAAGGAACCATTTAAGTAAAACAATCTAGGTTAAATATTCTTTTGCATGACTACAAACGTTTTCGTATGAAACCATCTGAAACTATTTCTGACATGTACACTAGGTTCACACAGATTGTTACTTCACTGCATGCTTTAGGAAAAGAGCTTTCAAACTATGAAAAAGTAAACAAAATTTTGAGATGTTTTCCTTCTTCATATGATGCCAAAATCACTGCTATAACTGAATCAAAGGATTTAAACACCTACTCGATTG
>NW_021585251.1:0-229 GCF_001605985.2 Dendrobium catenatum
TATAAATTATTTAAAAATTCACAAATATAAAATTATAAATATAATATAATTAAATATTTTAATAAAAAATTATTTCATTTAGTAACATAAAAAATTTTTAGAGGTGAAAAACAAATAAATTTTTAGAGCTATTAATAAAGAATCCAAATAAAAATATAAAAAATAAATAGATAAAAAATAAAGATTATCAATTAAAAAAATAAATATTATCAACTAAAAAAATAAAAAT
>NW_021585252.1:0-345 GCF_001605985.2 Dendrobium catenatum
TCACATTTAGCTTTAGTGAAGTAGATAAGGCAATAGAAGGAAACCCCCAATATAATGCCATTTTTATTATAGCCCTAGTTGCCAATTATCAGATAAGCTACATTTTTATAGATATAGGGAGTTTAGTTAATATTATTTTTAAATCAATGTTTGAAAAATCAATCTATTATCTTCCCAACTCATGCCCACTACAGGTCCCCTATATGGCTTCTTAGAAGAGTGAAGAGAGACAAAGGAAGTACTCGCCTTACCCATCACCCAGGGTAAAGGTGACAACTAGTGTACTAATATGACTGATTTTATTATATTGGATGTCCGAGTCACCTAAAATGCCTTTTTAGGTAC
>NW_021585253.1:0-371 GCF_001605985.2 Dendrobium catenatum
GAATTTAAGCAATGTTACAATACTTAAGACAAAAAAATTTCACATAGATTATCAGGAAAGTAGAAAAAAATTGTTTGTCTTGTGTACCACAATTACCCTTGCATTCTTTGAGTTAATATCAAAATGCTTGTTTTTATTCTTTTTAGAGAAGTTTCTAGATTGATCATTTTGATTGTTTTGATGTAGCCAACGAAAGAAGCATAATTGCAAGTAGATAGGAATATAAATCTCATTATTGTGAATGAAAAATTATATGAGTAAGTAACGATTCACGAAACTAAAATTATGAAAATCACTCATCCAAAGGGGACATACATCCTCATTACATGTGGAATCATTCCACCCAAACAATGGTCGTAGAAGTTCACCCT
>NW_021585254.1:0-451 GCF_001605985.2 Dendrobium catenatum
TCCCGATTACGAGAGAGAACTTTCGATTAAGGCTAGTGGTCAATCAGATACGTATAGAAATACGTGTTATCTGGCATATAGTAGCAGCAGTAGGGTTGGGTAATTATATTAGTTAAGTATAATTAATTATGATGATTATTTTTAATTAATCAATATTTATTAATTAATTATTATTAATTAATATTAATTAATTATGTTTTATTAAAATCAATTAATGTTATTTAAGTTATAATTAATTTTGAATTAATTATAACTTATTTTCTTAATTGATTTTAATAATCTTGATTAATTATTTTAATTAATTTTAATAAAAAAAATGAATGAGGATGATTAATTGAAAATAATTATTTAATTAATCTTATTTAATTAATGATAATTATAATTAATAAAAGAAAATGCTTATGTGCACCTTCTCGCCTCGGTCCCCGAGCCTCCGCCGCCGATCCGCCAG
>NW_021585255.1:0-252 GCF_001605985.2 Dendrobium catenatum
GGGTGTTCACTGGTTTGGAAGAGTCCATGCCAGCTGAGTGAATGATGTCTCTTGCATAATGAGTCTGATGGAGGAACAACCCGGTTTCGGTGTGGCGAATTTGAATGCCTAGAAAGAGATCAACTTTTGACATTTGTTTTAGGGAGAATGTATGTTTGAGCTGAGAAAGGAGGCGCTGTATGATGGCTGGTTGATTGCCCGAGAGGAGAATGTCGTCTACATAAGCCAGTAGATATAGTTGAGCCCCGTTGT
>NW_021585256.1:0-1476 GCF_001605985.2 Dendrobium catenatum
TTAGACATAATTTAGATGTTATGCATATAAAGAAAAAATTTTTTGATAACATTTTCAATACAATTATGGACATCAAAGATAAATCCAAAGATAATATAAAAATAAGGATGGACTTAAAGGAGATTTGTAGGAGGAAAGCTTTGGAATTGAAGGATGGTGGAGATGAAAATTTACTCAAACCAAAAGCTCCATTCACATTAACTTTAGAGTAAAAACGTACAATTTGTGAATGGGAGAAGACCCTACGAGTACCTGATGGATATTCTTCCAATCTAAACAGGTGTGTTGTCATAAGATCATAGAGATTATTTGGATTGAAAAGTCATGATTGTCACATCTTCATGCAATGTCTACTACCAACTGCTTTTAGTTATTTGCCAGATCAAATTTTAAAGCCCTTGATCGAGCTAAGTGTATTTTTCAAAGATTTATGCTCTTCTAATTAAATGTGGAGAACTTGATTTCTATGGAGCAGCAAATTCCTTTCATTCTGTGTCAACTTGAGAAGGTATTTCCTCCAAGCTTCTTTGACTCTATGGAGCATCTGCCAGTTCATTTACCATATGAGGCTATGGTTGGTGGACCTGTTCAGTATAGGTGGATGTATCCTTTTGAGAGATATTTAAATAAACTTAAGAAGATCACTAAGAATAATGCAAGACCCGAAGGCTCTATCTGTGAAGCATATTTAGCATACAAGACAACTCAGTTTTGCTCATATTATTTTGAAATAATGTCTCAATCAGGTGAAAGTAAAACACCTCAAAATGTTGGTAAATCCTCTAATATATCTGTATTTTGTAGAAGTGGTGAACCTGTAGGCGCTAGCACCATGTGCTATTTCACAGCATTTAATTTATTGTGAAAGTAATGATGAATCTGATAGTGCTGGAAGTGTATCATCTTATGAAAGTGAATCAACAAATGATGAGTTAACATAAGGTAAATTAATTTTTTTTTTCTTACTGCATTTATTTTATTGTTACTGCACTGCATTTTTTTTATTTTCCTGCATTTTACTTCACTTCATTTAAGTTATTGTTACTGATGCACATTTTTAATATTTCTTATTTATTTCTGTGCAGATGGCTTCAGGTGAAGAACCTAGTAGAGGATTGATAAAAAAATATTTTTAACAGACGCACCAAGAAGATCACTGTAGTTGGACTAGCTAGGACACTACGTACTGAGGGGACCACCTCGTCTCAGCCTTCTACACAGCCTCAGCCTGCTACACAGCCTCAGTCTACTATATAGCCTCAGCCTGCTACATAGCCTTTACCCACTCTTGGAGCCAGTAGCCCACAATTTTACTCAGCAGACCCCCAATTTCCTTCACCAGATCCCGGGCAAAGTACTCCTTTCTACCCATATTACACACCCCCACCTTATGCTGGTGCCTCTCCCACTTATCCATTTCCACCATATGCTCCACCATACTATCCCCCACCACCCCATCAACCTGCTACAGCTGGA
>NW_021585257.1:0-317 GCF_001605985.2 Dendrobium catenatum
CTTATACATAGTGTTTATAATACTTATACATAGCATGAATAATGCTTGTACATTGCATGTATAAACTTACACATAGTGTATAAAAATTATGTATATAGTATTTATAAACTTATACATAGTATGTATAAGCCTTATATATAGCACGTATAAACTTACAGATAGTTCATAAAAATTATGTATATAACATGTATAAACTTATACATGGTGTGTATAATCCTTATACATATCTTGTATAAGCTTGTACAAAATTAGCATAAACTTATGCATAGTTTGTATAATTCTTATACATAGCATGTATAAACTTATATATAGTCTGT
>NW_021585258.1:0-236 GCF_001605985.2 Dendrobium catenatum
GAGGAGCGGATAGAGCGAGCGACCGAGAAAGAGAAGGAAACAGGGAAAATGAAATGAGCGGAGCGGGGGGGCTCGTATTAGAGCTTTTACCGGCAGTTTTCCGGCGGTTTAGACCGCCGGGAAAAAATAACTTATCACCGTCGATTAAGACCGCCGGAAAACCGCCGGTTCACGTCTATATCCGGCGGTCTAAACCGCTGGAAAAACTCACATATCACCGGCGGTTTAGACCGCCG
>NW_021585259.1:0-267 GCF_001605985.2 Dendrobium catenatum
TGTAACCCAACCGAAATAGGGAAATACTTGGTCAATATGTGATAAAAGATAAAAAAAAATATTTATAAAATACAAAATACACATTAGAAATATCTTTTACAAATTTATAATAAAAAGGCCATATTTAAATGACTAATTATCTTTGCTCATGAACAAAATTCAAATAATCCACCAAATCTCTTAAATTTCCTTCCATAAGAAATTTGGTGCTGCAACATAAATTTAAGAATAGAGAAAATGTAATTACAATAAAATGAAAAATTAATG
>NW_021585260.1:0-419 GCF_001605985.2 Dendrobium catenatum
ATGCTCCCCAAACACCCCGGTGATGGCCGTGTTGAATGTAAATCTCAACCGGAGGGGTTCACAAACATTTTCAAGTGTCTCCGTAAAGTCAATTTTAAATACTCCAAAGCTCCACCCAAAAATCCAAAAACTCCACAAAAATCCCAAAATTCTAAAAATATTTAAATTTGAAATTTAACCCATTAAACACTTAAAGCAAAATTCATCCATCCTTCGCAACAGTTTGCCGAGGTGGACAAATTAAAATTTACTTCAGCTCACAAAAGAGCTAATGCCTAGTCGAAAATATCACTAGGATCCATTCTCAAACAATCTATTGCCAGTAAGAACGTGGTACGTGTCCTCTAACCAGTAGTTTTGCCGCCAAATGGTACCGCAGGATAAACGGTTATGACCTGGGGCCCTCTGAACCGAATGGT
>NW_021585261.1:0-507 GCF_001605985.2 Dendrobium catenatum
TTTTTTTGTGATATTTCAAATCTCACTAGATTCTTCCAACTCACAATGTAATGTGCTATATATTATGTATATTTGCTACAACGAGCCAAGGCCTTTCCCGCAAGGAAGAGCCTCATTTGTAATCAATAATAAACACTATTAAAAACATTTTAACTAGGTCAGACCCTGTGATTTTTCCCATTTTCATAATTTTCTATGTAAAAATTTTGATGTCTTATGAATGTTGCACCTCTCTCTCTCTTCTACCACCGTGAATGTACTAGCCTGCAACAGGAGTAAAAAGAAAAAAAATTCTCCTATGAATCCGTTTGAGATGGAAAGTTGCTTCATAGCATAAAAATTTATTAAAAATAATAAAGAAGTAGTGATTAAATAAAAATTATGAAATTGATCTAAAAAAATAGAATGCTCTATACAATAAATTTTAAACTCATAATAACATTCAAAAGTTGGAGTTTATGCAGGTTTTTAGTTTAATTAAAATAAAAAAAAAAAATTTATCCCAAC
>NW_021585262.1:0-290 GCF_001605985.2 Dendrobium catenatum
TTCTTATTTTAGCAATATTGAAACCATCATTGAAATGGGGCAATAGCTACAAAGAAAAAGAAGAGATAAAAAGAAAATGGTCATTAAAGATGATTAATTGTTCAATTTATACAAAATTTATGTTGAAATTGCGTTGAATTTGGCTTGACCCTTATTTGTTCATATCATTGATCGACGTTTGCTTTGCAGATATATCAAGAGTCTAAGGGGATAGCGCCCCTTAGCGGGCTTCGCCTGATTAATCAGGTCGCGGGGTCAAAGGGCATCACCCCTACGGGGCTATTGCCTAA
>NW_021585263.1:0-206 GCF_001605985.2 Dendrobium catenatum
TCCTGATTGTGCTAGTGTTTCATGTGGATGATGTCTTCAGTATGTTACTGCTCCTTTGCAGCAATATAGGCCTCAAAGCGAGTCTCCCACAAATCAAATCTCTCCACCAACTGATCAAGCTGAGAGTGGTGGCGAAGAGGAAAAGGTGCTGGATGAGGAGTGGGAGCCTCCTCCTCCTCGGCTCCCTGAGCTTCCTCATCACCTGG
>NW_021585264.1:0-236 GCF_001605985.2 Dendrobium catenatum
TCACTAGATTTATTATCACTGTTTGTAATTGGATTTCAACTCGACGGTTGAAATTTGTTATATGATCATCCTCAATTTCAAAAATGAGTCAGTAGAATCATTTCAATTAGACGAAAATTTCTAACTCTATCAACAAAAGAATTTAATTTTGTTGGTTACTCGGTTTTAGTTTTTTATTTTGAATTTGATTTTAGTTAACTATATTATAAATACATGTCGCATTTTAATTATAAGCT
>NW_021585265.1:0-338 GCF_001605985.2 Dendrobium catenatum
TCATCTATAAGGATGATGCATGCAATTGATAGAAATGATAATGCCCGTCAACTTTTGTCTATCGTTGCAACAATAACAAAGATCCGCACCATCACATGTAAGACTTATGCAGGTTGTCGATAAAAATGGAAACACTCATAAGGTCATTGCATGCTGTCAACACAATGCCAACACCTTTGAGCTTTGTCCCCACTAGGGGTGTCAATTCGAGTTGACGAGTTTGGTTCAAGTCGAACTCGACTTAGCCCAGCACTAAACGGGTTAATCCAAACCCGACCCGTTTTTGCAAATAGACCGACTATTTAAACCTGGACTCGACCCACACGGGTTGTCGTGTT
>NW_021585266.1:0-531 GCF_001605985.2 Dendrobium catenatum
ACTAAATGAAAACCCTTGTGTTACATCAAGAATAGATATCTAGAGATCCACAGGGTCAATTAGCATGCAACAAATGTGGCCCGCTCCTGACACCTACCACATTTGTTGGGGGGCATTTGTTGACATGTATACGGCAGTCTAAAGAAAACAATTTTTTTTTAATTTATCTGCCCGACATCTGCACGACGATCGCACGTCGTCGCCGCTCAAATCCCGTAAATCTAGCGACCCGTCGTTTCTTCCCACGATTGCCCGCACGACTCATTCGAGTCGTTAAAAGCCCAAAGCGATGAAACTTTTGGTTTCTTCCACAATCCGACTCCTCTCCTCCGACGACGCTTCCAATTGGATCAGAAGTGATGAACTTTGATCAGAAGCAAGAAACGAAGCTCGCCTCCTCTTCATCTCCTTCGTGGCTGGTCTGACTTCGCTGATTCGTCGACGTTCTCCTGCTGTCGGATCGGAAATTACGACAATTTGATCGCAAGCAACGATGGGATCTCGCCGGACTGTGAAGGGTCAGAGACTACG
>NW_021585267.1:0-217 GCF_001605985.2 Dendrobium catenatum
ATTAGTTTGATCGTCTAGGATGATCTCATGATCGTCCTGGTCGATCAGTTCAAATTAGAGGAAAATCGTACAGAGCATCACCCTAAATTCAAGCTCTCCGATCCAGATCGTCCAGCACATCGCCTTGAATTTGTACTGGTCGATATTTATCATCCAGGAGCAACTAAGGATTTTATAATAGATCATCCTGGCCGATCCTGTGATCGTCCAAGACGAT
>NW_021585268.1:0-241 GCF_001605985.2 Dendrobium catenatum
GCTTTAAAATTTTTAAATTTATTCTTAAATTAATATAATTTAAGATATCATATATAAATCTAAGCTCTATAAAATGCATCCTAATGTATTATGACAATTGACAAGATATTTTAACAGAAAATTTTCTTTTAAAGATATGAAAAATTATATCAAAACACTCTGATATAAGAAATGAATATCGAATTTAAAGTTATTATTTTACAATTAATAAAATTCAATATATAATATATATATCAGAGCA
>NW_021585269.1:0-11133 GCF_001605985.2 Dendrobium catenatum
ATTAATAATTTTTGTTGATCATACTATATGACTTATATCATACTACAAGAATGAAACTGTACTATATGAATGAAACCATACTGTATGAATGAAACTATACTATATGAAATAACTCACACTATATGAATAAAATCATACTTTATGAATAAACTCGTACAATACAATTTAAATCATATTGTATGACTTAACTTGACCTGAACTGTGCTTTTTTGATTATGTAAATATACTTCTACTCTTACTTAAAAGGTTGAAAAAAACAATTGCTGACAATTTCAAACTAATAGGATAAAAATTCATGAATTTACATATCCCGTTTTAGTTTCTTTGCTTGATAATTTCTTGTGAATGCTTAAAAATAGAAATCAAATTCAAATTAAGATGGTTGAATTGAAATATTTTTCACTATACTACATGTTATTTTATCTTGGATATATTCTATAAATTTGACAAATGAAATTTATTATTTTTTTATATTAGGCTTTTATTCAAATTAGAAAAGCTCAAGTTTGCTTTGTAGATTATTCTTCCCTATAGAAGAGAGTGGTAATTCTTCTCTTCTATTTAGAAGATAATCTTACAACTAAGATTCTTAGAGATTTAGAAAGGAAGTAATTTGCAAAAGATTCAAAAGAGGCATAAATTGAGCCCAAAATTAAAATAAACGTAATGACGCCAAAAGTAAAAGATGCTCTAAGTTAATCAAAAATAAAAGATGCATAATATTCTCATAAAACTATTAAAAGAGGCACAAAATGAGCCCAACCTAAATTAGCTTCTCTTTATGGTAAAATTTTAAGTCTCAAAAAATTTTGATGTTTCATAATATGTTTAATACTTAATTGATCAAAATTTTTGTTATTCATGCATCACTTTTATAATATTATTATATTCAATATATTTCATGCTAGTAGTCTGAAAAGACTAAGTTCCCCTATCTAATCATAATTCTTGAATTAAATTTTTTTTGGTTTAAACAAAGAATTTTAGCCTGTGAAGTTGGTATGCTAGATGCGCAAGTTCTAAAATTCAAATCCTTTAGTTGGAAGATAATCAACACTTCTATTATTTGTCCTTTTTATGTATAGAGTAATTTAATTACATGTTAAAAATTCCCATGCAAGTTAATAGAGGTGTGATATTTTGAGTTGTTAATCTGTTTATATCTATTTATTTCCTAGTTTTTTTTTTGTTCCTGTATATTTCTATTTTTTTTCTTTCTTCCTGTTATCTCCCTCTTTTTGTGATGTCAAAAGAGGAAGTAGTATTTTGTTATTTATTATTATTATTGTTTATTACTATTATTGTTATTCCTTTTTTAACTCTCTTTTTACACTCTTTTTACATGAAATTGATTTTCATCGAAGGGGGAGACTTGTGTTTGTTGATTGTCTCTTTATTTTATATTGTATCTTTTATAAGGGGGAAATTTAGAAGAGCAATTTTTTGAAAAAACCTAAACAATAATGTTTTCTATCATAAAAAAGGGAGAGATTGTTGTGGATCTGATCTAAGAACTATACTTGTGTTTTGATTTTAACAAACAATATTGTTTCTGATACTTCTTTCTACTATTTCTAAGATTTTGTGTTTTATTCTGTGTGTACTAATGTTTCAAGAATTCTGTCAACTAATCACTTACAATTATGATCAGTTCAAGACTGGATAGACTAGGATTTTAGTCTATTATTTTCAATTTATTCTATATTTTTTTCTTTCATGAGTCATATCTTATATTTGTGTGGATATCTTTGTAAGCATACTTGCACACACATAGGGGGAGAGAGAACAATGTCTTTGAGAGAGTCTTTCTTTTTTTTTTAAATTTGTATTGTATGATTTATCTTCATAATGTACGATACATGTATCATAATGTATGCTTTTAATTTGTATTGTACGATCTGTTGTGCTCTACCAAACTCAAGATGCCAAAGTTTAAGAAAGATGATAATTTTGTATTGATCATACAGTATGATTTGAATCGTAATGTATGCCCTAATTAAAATATTTCATAATTAATCTCGTGATATCATGAAATTAAATCACGGATAATTATTGTGATGAATCATACTATACAAAATAGTTCATGCTGTACGATTACCCATGTATAAAATTTATCTTCCCTTGGATCATACTAAATAAAATACATGATTTTTGTATTGATCGTACTGTAGGATGTCTACAGTATTGGATGATCGTTTGTGTATGAAGTTGGTCATCCCAAATAAATAGAAGGAATTTTTGTATATCATACAGTACGATTTGTCATCATACTGTATGATGTATTATAAAAGTTAAATAGTTTGTCTGAATGATTTTGCTGGATGAGTCTGAATTGAACTGATTGTATCGTACGATATGTGTAATATAATATATGATCTAAAGACTGATGCCTTAGAATTAGGGTTTTTTGAAGCACTTTATTTAAGAATTTCTAATGCTCTTATTAGAAATTTTTGGCCATTTAATCTTCTTGAGAGGGAGCTTGAGGGAGAGAAGAAGGAGAGCTTGGTGAGAGAAGAGAGAGAGATTTCATTAGGGAGAAGTTATAAGGGGATTCATAATGTTGCTCCAAGAAAGAATCTTTCCTAGCTACAAGTGTCTGCATGGAACATCTGTGACTCCGGAGAAGAAGTTCTTCAGTAAAGAATGTGGTTCTCTAACCATCACCTAGAGGGTGAAATAGATTTGTGGTTCTCTAACCATCACCCGGAGGGTGAAAATAGAGTTATTGTTCTCTACCAGTAAAAGAGTCGCAATTCTCTACAGCACTGGGGAGGTGAAATAGCCTTTGTATTGGCTTCTCCTCCTTGTTGTGGGAGAAAAATGAGAGTCAATTCTATTTAGTGAAATACTTGGAGAGGGAATCTCCAAGGAGTGGACGTAGGTCAGGTTGACAAAACCACTATAAAATTTTGTGTT
The DNA here is from genome assembly GCF_001605985.2 of Dendrobium catenatum. Taxonomy (NCBI): domain Eukaryota; kingdom Viridiplantae; phylum Streptophyta; class Magnoliopsida; order Asparagales; family Orchidaceae; genus Dendrobium; species Dendrobium catenatum. The sequence continues at coordinate 2,920 of NW_021585269.1, forward strand.
CTTTCTATTTATTTTTTTTCATATTTTAATTTTTGCACTTTTTTATGATTTGATCTTTGGTTGAAATATTTAATTTTTTTATTATAAAATTAGTTCTATTCCCACATCAAGAGGTTTTTAAGTATAATTTAAAAAAAAATTAATCCATATTTTAAAATATATGCATGATCTCGCGATGAAATGAAGTGTGGATAATAATATATAAATAAAAATCTTTTATTTATTAATAACTTTTAGAGTAAAATCCAAGGTCTGTTATAAAGTATAGGTGTCCAAGCTCCACCAACAAGATGCCTTAATTTCTATTCTTATAGAAATATTGAATTACATATGATTATTTATTTTAGTTTTAGAATTTTTGTCTTGTGGATCTTCTATAAAATTCTAAAAGATAATTATCTTTAAAAGAAAAATAATTATTTTCTTTTAGATTCTTTACATGTGTGTATGTACAACCATTTTTAAATATAATTGTTGCACTATCTAATATAATACAATATTGCAAGTATCTAAAATATTTACATTTATATTTTCCTTTACATTTACATCACTGCCTAGGTACATTCAAATTTTATAGAAAAATTAAATAGTTATTTATATAAAAAATAAATATACATATGCATTGCTTGCATGAGTGTATACAAGAAAAAATAAAACTGTTTAAGATCCTACTATAAATATGCACCAACATAAATTTAAATACGACATCTAGAGTACACAAAAAAAAATTCAAATATGAGTACCATATTGGCATAGAACTCCAAATAAATCAACCCAAACCACTGACCTAGCATAAGCTAGAGTTAATTTTCTTTACAAATCATCTAATTGTGTGTATAAGGTTGCGTGGATTGGATAGGTCATAAGCTCTATTATTTGAAGTTGTCTATAATTGAATTGTTTGTTTAAGGTCATTGAAGGTTAGTTTGAATTCAAGTATGTTGCAACTCAAGCTTATGTGTTTATGTTTTTTATGATAACAAATATTATATCTTACATCTTGTTGTCTACTTCTTTTTTCAATATATATCTATTTGTGTGTGTACTAACTTTTCAGGAATATCATGCACCATCCAATAAAAATTCAAGATTCAAGATTGGGTAAAATAGGTTATGCTGTAACAATTTTTGTAATAGTCATTGATGTATTTTTGATTTCTTGAGTCATCCTGTAAGGGTGGATGCTTGCTTGATTGCCATCCATACACACACTCAGGGGGAGTGAGATTGAGTCAAAATCAAAAGTTAAGTTTTGCACTAAACGTACTAGACGATTTATAATGTCTAGGACAATCAACTCATTAAACTATTTGTGCTGGATGATTTTGATTGTCCAGGCTGATTCATAATGATCTTGGAAAATAGATGCCAATGATAATTCAGGCAAAGATTTAAGATTAAAATTTTGTTCTAATTATCCCGGATGATCTAGATCACCCTGGACAATCATTACAAATCATTCCTAAATTGATCATGTGATTAGGGGATTAACTATAGTTAATCTGTTCAATTAGATCATCCTAGATGATTTGTATATTATATAAGAAGATATTTGCCGACATATTTAATTTTCCAAAATCATCCAAGATGAAATACCATAATTTTTCTTTAAATAGTCTAGGATGATCCACAATATCATCTTGGACAATATGTACAATATTGAACTGATCATCCAAGACTATCTAGATATCATCCAGGACTATCATGTCAAATTCTGCACATCGTACCAGACGATCCTGCATTTATCCAAGATGATATTTGGAACCAAAATTGAATTTTTAGGGTTTTCTAAAGCCCTCTTTTTAAGAACATCATACGAGACTATGTTGTAATCGTCCTTGATGATATTTGCCACCAAGATTGATTTTTTGGGTTTTTCAAAGCCCTTTATTTAACTTTATCAAGCCACTTGGTAAGTGTCTTTGGTAACCATTGAAGCTTCGTTCTTCTGGAGAATACTTAAAGAGAGAACTTGAAAATGAAAGAGGAAAGGGTGGAGTTTCGGAGAGGGCAAAGATCCTTAGAGGGGGTTCCAAGTGAGTGTAGAGGGGGTTTCACACGGTTCATATAGCAAACTTGCACCTTAGTTCCATCAAATTAAAGATTCATCTTGAGAGAAGTTTTGGGTAGAAGATGATCTATTTTGTGTCAAAGGACTCGGCTACTCCGCCGCACTAGAGAAGGTGAAAGTGATTTTATAAGGGCTTCTCTGCCTAATTGTTGGGCTAAAGTGGAGTCACTAAAGATTTATTGTAATACTTGGAGGGTGCCTCCGAGGAGTGGATGTAGGCCAGGTTGGATCAAACCACTATAAATCTGGTGTGTTCTTTCTAATTATTTTCCACACTTTATTTTTAATATGATTAATTACTTAGGTGAAATCTCTGATTAATCTTTTACTATTGATTTAATTTGTTTATGTTGCAAGATATAAAAAAGAATTTTATTTTAGTTAAAGAAGTTTTTAAATATCCAATTCATCCCTTCTCTTGGTTAGCCTCGGGACAAATTCATAAGAGCTTAACAACCCAAATGAACTTTCAAGTGGTATTAGAGAACGATTCCTAAATTATGTTTTTAAAAACTTTTGAATTTCAATTTTTGTAATTGTTATATTTCAGAAGGATATTCAATCACTTATCCACCATTATTTGAAAATATTACTTTTGATTTTTTTTTTTTAATTTGCATGTCTACTTTTTTGCAATCAATTGACTATCGAATGTGCCATATGATTTTAACTAGTTATTCTGTACCATCACGTGTTATAGATGGAATTAAAATTGATATTTCTTTTAATTAATGGATTAGGATAGAAAAAATTAATGCTCAATTGAATGCTAAATGTTTGAATTATTTTTTCTATGCTTTAAATTCTGAAGAATGTATGTTAATATCCACATGTTCTACTGGCATTAAATTATACACTACATACGAAGGTTCAAATGAAGTCAAGCAGTCCAGGTTGAGTTTTTTAATTCATGATTATGTACTATTTTGCATGAAACCTTCTTTTTTTTCTTAAAACCCATAGAGAGGCCTACGCATTAATATAAGAGAGAATTATAGAGTCCTTACAGGAGACGATAAACTCACTAATGCTCCAACGAGGTACAAAATAAAAGAAATAAAAACCTAAGAGACAAAAGTCTCCACTGAAGAAGAGTACAAGAAACCTTAGTAACATACTACTGATGCTAGAAGTAAGCATCCAAAAAAGAAAGATAGAATAAAAGACTAAAAGCGAGATCTTTTTGCAAAAAAAGTTGATGTCAGCCTTAATCATCATCACCTGCAAAACACTAGGGCTGCAAAACAAACTGATGTAACACAAAATTTTAAAATTAACTAAAGAAGAATTGTATAAATTTAAGCTAAAAAAGAGGAGAATATAATACAAGCCACTGAGTAAGAGATGAGCCAAGGCTAGAAAGCACTAAAAGCAAAAATGGAGATAAAGATTGATAGAGCTCAGTATAAGATTAGTGCAAAACGCTTCATAAAGGTAATCCTCAAGCCACTCGATCTAACCCTTAGGTGCTAACAGCCTCCAGCAGACAAAATTTCTCGAAAGCAAGGCTTAACACCAAGAGCACAACCACAACACAACACCTCAAGATAATCACAAGGACACAGCCACAAGGCAGACCTATATAAGGCTAGAAAGCATAAATCCAAACATAACCATAAAATGCAACCCAGCCTCCAGCATACTAAATAGCTTGAACAACAAAGCATAACACATTGAGCACAGCAACAGCCCAACACCACCAGATTATCACAAAAACCCAACAAAAAGGCATACCCGTACAAGGACAGAAAGCCTAAACTCGAGTAGAACACCAAAATGCCACCCACCTAAGGACATTAAGTCATCTGGATAGCATAAAAGTAAAACCCGAAGGCACTCCAGCACCTGAAATGAAACCAAAGCAAAACTAAAGAGCCAGGTAAACCAAGAATAATGAAAAACCAATACAGAAACCCCTCCAGAATACTCCAACTACCCCTAGCAAGCTCGAGTAGCATCCTGAAGGTAGGAGAGCACCATTGGGAAATATCATCAGCAACATCACAAGTGCAATCACATCTCAAGTCTATATCCACCAAGACAACAACTAAAATGAATAACACTGAAATATGCTAGCAGATAATTAAGAACAACACAAAAAAAGAACTTAATGGAGAAAAAGTTCTAAGAGCAACATGAGGCAACCCAAGGCCCAAGAAGCAAGGACACAAACAAACCAACCAACCACAACCCAAAATAACAAAAAAGAAGCATCCAGCTAAGAAAACCAAGAAAAATAGTAACTGTAAAGCCACTAAAAATTAGAAGCCAGGGAAGGGACTCCTAGCAACCAAATCTAAAATAACACCCAACACCAGCATGAAGAGCCAGAGAGGCATCCAGAATTAGTAAAAAACAAAATAAGAGCTCAACAAACCCCACATCACCCTGGGGCATCCAATGAAAACATAACCAACCAACCCAATTAAATTTTAATATAGGAGAGATCAAGCTCATCCAACCAAAATAAACCTTTAAGAGCAATAGGTATGGTAGCCTCAATGTAATCCAAGAACTCCAGAAGATTACAACTCAAGAGGCACAACCATTCACCTTCATGCAAATATGTTGGAAAGAGAAGTTAAAAAAATCCAATAGATTTTTAATATCCTTACGAAAATAAAAAAAAAAAGTTAGGAGAGAAACACCTATCCTCCACACAATTTAAAAACTTAAAATCATAATCAGATTCCATCTCAATAATAATGTTAGTAAGATTAAGAGAGATGCAAACCTTAAGACCATACAAAATAGTCGAAGTGGTAGTAACAACTTAGTTACCAAGTGAAATAGGTCCAGCAAAAGCCACATCCAACTTACCATAATTATCCATGATATGTCCACCACAGCCCAACAAGGAGCCACTTCTAGCACTTGAAACATTCAATTTAAAAAAATTAATAGAAGGTTTGAGAAAATAAATAATGTTCTCTTGAGAAGTAATAGACAAGCCTTTAAACTTGAGACCTAACATATTGCCAATAAAATGAAAGTTTTTAAAGTTCTTCAAGGTGAGCAACTTAATAACACAAAGAGATAAAATCTTATCTTTAACCCTTTGAATAACCTTCTGATGATTCATTCAAATACCATTAAAGAGGAAATTATTCCTCTCAAGCCACAAGAACCAAAGGATGAGAGAGGGAATAACATTATGGATAAGACCTTTAGCATTTATGAACTAAGACCTAAGCAAAGATTTAAGAGATAGATGGCATTGAAACAATTTAATTGAAGCAAATCATCAAAATAAACCCAATTTTTGATAGCAACCAGACCAGAAATCAGAGCATGATGCATATTTTTAGTATGATAACAACATTGACACTTGGAAGGCAACATAAAACCTTTTTTGGTAAGATTATAATCAGTAGGAAGAAGTCTATGTAAAACCCTCCAACTAAAAATAGATAAAAAGAAGTAGGAATACTCTTATACCAAATCAAAGAAAAAAAGTTATGAGTATTTCTACTAGCTCTAAAAGCATGCCAAGCTTTCTTTAAATTAAAACCACCATCACTAGATAAATCACATAAAATAATGTCCTTAGAATAAATATTGATAGGAAAGTTATGAATTTAGTGAATAATGAAAACAGGCATAACATTAAAAAGTTTCTCATAATCCCAACAATTATTAGAAAAGAAATAATTTACCTTAATTGAAGCAATATAAGAAGAGTTCAAGATAGAATCAATAGACTATTTGCCTAACCAACAATCTTGCCAAAAGATAGCTTTACCATCATCTAGACCCCAAGAAATGTTGGGCTCCATCTCCCATCTAACCTTGCAAAGTCCTTGCCACACTCTAGAGTCACCCTGCTTGAAATAACGAGTAGTAGGATGCTTGCCAACATAGTACTTGGCATACATAAAATTAGCTAAATGGCTCTCTTTAACATGAAAATTATACCAAAGTTTAAAGGAGAAGGCCAAAGCCAAGTCATTCATATTCTTACAACATAGGCCCCCTTTAGCTAGAATGCCACCACATTTATCCCAAGAAGCCCAAGTAATTTTGGAACTAATAGAAGTACCTTTAAAAAAAAATTTATTAATAAGTTTATGCACCCTATTGCACACAGCTTTAGTTGGAAGAATAGTTTGAAAGCTATAAAGTGGAAGAGAACACTAAAGACTTTTGATAAGATTAATCCTACCACCAAAGCTAAGAAACTTTGAATCCCAGGATAAAAGTTTATTTTGAATAGCGACAATTAGATCATCAACAAGAAAATCTTTCCTTCTTCCCTTATAAAGAGGAACACCAAGGTATTTAATGGGTAATTGACCATGACTAAAATAAGTACAATCTTTAAGGGCTAAAATATGATTATTAGAAATTAGAAATTCTCTTAAAAGGAATAAAAAGCTTCTATTTTTGTTGAATGATAAACCACTGATCCTCTCAAATTAGTTTAAAAAAATCCATAAGATTTGGAATTCTATTGGTAGAAGCATTGGTAAAAACAATGAAGTCATCCGCAAAACATAAATGGGAAATGGGAAAATCACACAAAGTTCTAAAGTAAATGCTAGGATTATTCTAAAAAAGAATTGTAAGGCCTCTAGATTAAAATTCAGCAACAATTATAAAAAAGAGAAGGAGATATGGGATCACCCTGCCTTAAGCCATGAGAGGATTTAAAAAAACCCTTAGTGGAACCATTCATAATAATAGAAAAATAAACACCTTTGATACAATTCTTAATAAGTTTAATTAAAACATAGTTAAATCCAAAATATTCCAAAATATGATAAATAAAGAACCAGTCAATATTGTCATAAGCTTTGACAATAAATCATGGCAGAGCTCTTGAGCTAACAAAATATTAATTGTAATAACCCTACCTTTCACAAAACCAATCTGAGAGGCAGAGATAATTCTAGGTAAAAGAAACGTAAGTTGATTCATGAGAATTTTAGAAATCAACTTAATAAAAAAGTGCAAATATTGATAGGACAAAAATCATTTCAAGTGTTAACAAAGTTGTTTTTAGGAATAAGCACAATAGAAGTAGATATAAAAAACTTAGGTATTGAATTACCAACAAAAACATTCAGAATAGCCACAAAAATATCATTATTAATAATATTCCAAGATTTTTGAAAAAACTTAGAAGTATAACCAACTGGGCCAGCCACCGAATCACTATTCATACCCAATAATGTATTTTTCACCTCCTCTAGAGTAGGAGGTTTAATGAGATTCATATTATCCTCTTGGGAAATAAGACTAGGAGTAAAAGAGTGATTACTAATACGGATCAGATTAAAAGTTTTATTGAGGCGACTTTGATTGTGAAGAACAACAAAATTGGAAATATCCTGAGTATCTTCAGAGATAGAGCCATCATCCCTCTTGGATTTTACTAATACCATTTTTATACCATTTCCTCTTAACCAAAGCATGAAAATACTTAATGTTGTTGTCACCCTCAACCAAGTTCTTAGTAGTAGCTTTTTGTTTCCAAAAAACTTATTCTTGAGCTTATAATTTAAAGAGACCTTCTTTAGCCTTATTTAAAAGAGATAAATTAGCATCGGAAGGGTCAACTTGACAAGAAGACTCCAACCTCTCAACAAGTTTCTTAGCTGCCAAGATACTATAAAATAGATTTTTAAAAACATTATGGTTCCACCAATTTAAAACTTGCTTAAGATTTTTCAGCTTAAATCAGAGCCTCCTCATACCAAAACATGAGTTATCCGGATGAAGAGGGGCATGCCAATTATTTTCCATAAGTAAAAAAAAGGAATCATGAAGTAACCACATGTTTTGAAATCTAAATAGAGATGAGCCATGAAAGTTTCTAAAATTAAGACTAATAAGAAAGGGAGAATGGATATACAAAGTTCTACTAAGATGTTGCACATTAAAAGAATTAAAAGAGCTAAGCCAAGAGTCATTAAAAAGAATATGATTCAATCATTGCCATAAATTACCTCTATTCCAAGTAAATTGATTACCAAAAAATCCAATGTCAATAAGATTTCAATAAAAAATCCTATTACTAAAATCCTCCATAGACCGATAAGACCGAGAGGAACCACCAACCCTCTTAGAAGGAAATTAATAAGTTGGTCCCACAATAATTTTCTAATATAACAAGAAGAACCAGCATACATAAAAGATGCATA
>NW_021585270.1:0-309 GCF_001605985.2 Dendrobium catenatum
TATGGAATATGGCTTAAAAAATTAAAGCTCAATCCTATAATTGAATGCTTTTGGTGGAGGCTACTCAATGAGGCGATTCCAACCAATGAATTCCTAATGAATCGCAGATTACTGGGACATAATTTATGTCATAGAGGCTGTGAGGAACATGAAGACACTAACCATATCATGGTTCATTGCCATAAACTGCAGCAAGTTATAAGTATTCTCAATATATGGGGATTTACATGGCCACTGTTTACATCTGCAAAAGATTGTAAGTATCATTTGGAAAAATTATCTGTGCATAATAAATCTCTGGCAAATTTA
>NW_021585271.1:0-932 GCF_001605985.2 Dendrobium catenatum
TTCGTCAATGGACTTCTACACAAAGTTAAATTTCTATCTATTGTTGAATTTCCTCCTGTCGCTGAATTTTTGCCTTACAGGACTTTCGACGTCGGACTTCTGCGTGCCGTCGGACTACTACCATCGAGGGACTTTCGTTGGTCTTCTACCCGACGTTGAACTTCTACCTGACGTCAGACCTCTTCCTATTGTCGGACTTCTACTCGTCGTCGGACTTCAGCCCGTCGACGAACTTTCATCGGTCTTCTTCCCAAGGCCGTACTTCTACCCGACGTCGGACTTCTCCTACTCGTCGGACTTCTGCTCGTCTACGAACTTTCGTCGGTCTTCCACCATACGTAGGACTTCTCCCTGTCGTCGGACTTCTACTCGTCAGCGGATTCCTACTCGTCGTCGGACTTCAGCCCGTCGACGAACTTTCATCGGTCTTCTGCCCAAGGCCGTACTTCTACCCGACATCGGACTTCTCCTACTCGTCGGACTTCAGCCCGTCGACGAACTTTCATCGGTCTTCTGCCCAAGGCCGTACTTCTACCCTACGTCGGACTTATCCTACTCGTCGGACTTCTGCTTATCGACGAACTTTCGTCGGTCTTCCACCATACGTCAGGCTTCTCCCCGTCATCAGACTTCTGCTTGTCGACGAACTTTCGTCGGTCTTCTACCCGACAGTACTTCTACGTAATGTCGGACTTCTGCCTGCCGTCGGACTACTAACCGTCGTCGGACTTCTTCCCGTTGACGGACTTTCGTCGATCTTCTACACAGCGTCCGACTTCTATGTATCGTCGGACTACTAACCGTCATCGGACTTCTGCCCGTCGTCGGACTTTCGTCGGTCTTCTTCCCGACGCTGCACCTCTACCCGACATCGGACTTCTCCATGTCATCGGAATTTTGCTCGTCAGCGGACTTCTACTCATCGTCGGACT
>NW_021585272.1:0-392 GCF_001605985.2 Dendrobium catenatum
AAAAACTAGCTTCACACTCCGGTGTCCAAACAAAAGCCACTGACTTCTGCGTCAGTCTCGTCAGAGGAGTCGGAATTTGTGAAAATCCCTTAATAAATTTCCTATAATACCCGGTCATGCCCAAGAAACTACGTACCTCAAATACCGTAGTCGGCCTTAGCCAATCAGCAACTGCCTGAATCTTTTGAAGATCAACAGAAATGCCTTCTCCGCTAATCACATGCCCCAGAAAAGAAATGCTTCTCAGCCAGAATTCACACTTGGAAAACTTGGCATACAGCTGATGCTGCCTCAAAGTCTCCAATACAATCCTCAAATGTCTGGCATGATCATCCTCGGAAGCAGAATACACCATAATATCGTCAATGAAGACGATCACGAACTGATCCAAA
>NW_021585273.1:0-807 GCF_001605985.2 Dendrobium catenatum
ATTATCATGTCATTTTTAATTGTGTGAATAGGGAATGGAATAAGTTAGCATATGTTTATGCTAACATTGCTCTTATTAGTAGTTTTATTTGGGATGATATTGGTATGGATTATATTCCTCCTCATTTTCTTCATTTGTTAAAGGAGGTGTGTGATGCTATTTATAGTTTGTATTAAGCACTTTTTCTTTTAATTATATTGCTATGTGCATCATTCAAAAAAAAAGAAAAAAAGATTCCCATATGATTGCTATGTAGCAAATCCTTAGATACCTATTAGGCAACCAAACTTAGGTATATTATATTATGGACCTAGCTCATGCTTTGAAATCATAAGATATTACAACTCTTATTTTACAGGATGTTTGGTAGATTGAAAAAGTACCTCAAGAAACTATAAATTCGAAGGTCGATCTTTAGTCTCCTGGTAAGATATTAAATATCATATTATACTATACAATACCCTATTTGTATAGTATAATAGGTCAAGTCAAAGACGATCCAGGTTGGGGCCTTGGGGTGACCATTTTAAAACTAATCATCTAAAAATACTTTGATCGTACTGTGTGATAGGACCAACTTTTTTACTGATCAGACAGGAAAAATTAAATTCTTTTGATTACACTATACGATCACACATCGTGCTATATAATATATAAAATTTATATTTAAAGAGGAATTTTCTGCATTCTCTTGACACCAATCCTTCCTTTCAGTCATTCTCTCTTCTTATACAAATTTATACTTTTTATAAGGGCCTGTGGAAAGAGCTCAAGGGCTCTCATAGGGAATTTTAAACTTCAACGTAC
>NW_021585274.1:0-235 GCF_001605985.2 Dendrobium catenatum
AAGTCCGAGATTGCTGACATCATTGGGAAGAGATCATACTTAAGCAAAGGTTTTTCCCTTTTCCCCTTGCATTCAATTTTCTTATAAATCTAAGTTCTCTATTGGTTAGATTGTAATTGCGAAAGTCTCCTCCATGTGCTCTTGCTAAGCCTAATCATTCATAGGTTATTGAGTGTACCTTCTCTGCATCCTAATCTCGTTGTTAGACTAGGGATTAAATTGAAAACTACTATTT
>NW_021585275.1:0-550 GCF_001605985.2 Dendrobium catenatum
AATCATAGTTCTTCAATCCCACATAAAGTTGTCCCCATCATGCTACGAGAGAATGTACAGGGGCTACCCACATCGTCGTAGACGCTGCTCCCTCCCACCATGCAATAAGAGCATATATAGGTGGTCCCCTAGAGCACCGTGAGCCCCAAATTCAGGATATGGTTATTTTGAGATTAGGAGACATTATACCTTGTGCAAAAGAGATCGATGATGGTGATGTCGAGGGCACGATAATGATGATAAATGCACAAAATACAATAATTTCCTTCTTTTTTTTCTTTATTTAAGCTTCCGCTCTCTTTTTTTTACTTAAAATAATAATAATAATTAGTAATAATGGTAATAATAGAGAAATTAATTGTTGATTTTTTCTAAGTTTGTGAATTAGAGGAATGGGTTTGTTTTAGAGGGAGAAAGTTGATATGTGTGGCATGGTTTCAGGTACAATTAGGAGTATAAGCTAAATGGGTTGAGTTAAGTGTGGGATTTGGGTTATATGTAGTTAAATGGGCTAAGTGAGTTTTAGGTATGGGTTAATGTTGAGGTATGC
>NW_021585276.1:0-246 GCF_001605985.2 Dendrobium catenatum
TCCGGGTATTTTTGATTCGGCGGAGTTTTTCGTAGAGTACATTTTTCTGTGAAATTGTAAATTGTCTGTGCAGTAGAATAAATGTTCTGGAATGTGTTTATCTATATTCTGTGCAAATTTGGTGAAATTTAATTTGCAGGAAATTTTGTGTAAATTCTGTCTACTGCCGTTGTGCTGCCCGATTTTTGTCTGATTTCTGATTTGCTCGTATTTCTTCTGAATTGAAATGCTATTTGTAAATGCTAT
>NW_021585277.1:0-323 GCF_001605985.2 Dendrobium catenatum
ATTTTAGTGGAGCTTGGTGTGGGAGGAAGTTGAAGGAAGTTTGGTGGAGTTGGGTGTGACGAAGACGAATGATGGAAGGTGGCGAGGGAAGACAAAAATACAAAGAGAAAACCACGAACCCGGCCGTATTCAAGGTTGGTGGGTGATGCGCCAATCTGCCTCTCCAAGGGATCTCTCCAAAGCTCTCCAAGAACTCTCAAATGCTCTCAAGCACAAGTGCAGGAAAAATTCTTAATAATCATTCATTAACAATGAAATAATAATCCAAGGGCTATATATAGCCAAGGACAATGGACTCAAAGAAATAAAGACTCAAATGCCCT
>NW_021585278.1:0-5070 GCF_001605985.2 Dendrobium catenatum
TCCCCCTGGGATTGATCAACTAACGATTGAATAATAGTCATCTATTGCTCGAATAAAACATATTAAAGTTCATAACCCAAAGTCTTTACTGCTATTAAACGAAGAACATAGCTCTCAAAGACAGTTTAAGGGAGAAGGAAACTAGAAACATTGCAAACAACGTTCGAAATTAAAGACACATACAGTAAGCACATAATACTAGAGACATACAACATTCTAAAACAAATGACACGATCATGCTCTACTGATAGTATTTACGAAGGTTCTCGATATTCCAAGTTCGAGGAAGCATCTTCCCTTCAGCATCTTTTAATTTGAAAGTCCCTGGCTTTACCATAGCTGCTACTAGGTACAGACCTTCCCAGAGGGGGGAGAGTTTATTTTATTGAGGGCCTTTGCCTGCCGCCTCAATGCTGCGTAGGACCAAATCTCCTACCGATATATGTCGCGGTTTCATCCTTCTGTTATAGTGACGGGCACTCTCTGGTGGTAGGAAACAACCTTAAGTATTGTCCCATCTCTTACTTCTGGAAGGATGTCCAGGTTCTGCCTGAGTTTTTCGTCGTTGGCATTGGAGTCAAAAGTTTATACTCTATGACTGGGGACTCCAATGTCGACTGGAATGACAGCCTCTGTGCCAAAGTAGAGATTATACGGCGTCTCTCCTGTTGGAGTTCTTGCTGTCGTACGATAGGCCCAAAGGACTTTTGGGAGCTCGTCAGCCCATTACCCCCCAGCCTTCTCCAGCCGTGTCTTTAATCCTCTCAGAATGATCCGGTTAGTGACCTCTGTTTGCCCATTAGTCTGAAGATGAGCTACAGCCGTGTGTATTAGATGGATGTGGAGATTTACAAAATGTTATAAAGACCTTTTCGGTGAACTGTGTTCTGTTATCAGTAATAACTTTTATAGGAATGCCAAAGCGACATATTATGCTCTTTCACAGGAACTGTTTGGCATTTGCTTCAGTGATCTTTGCTAGTGGTTCTGCTTCTACCCACTTTGTGAAATAGTCGACAGCCAATATAATGAACTTCTGCTATCCCGTGGCTATAGGAAATGGTCCCATTATGTCAATCCCCCATTGGGCAAAAAGCCAGGGACTCTGTAATGTCGTTATCTCTACAGCGGGTAGATGAGTGAGGTTGGCATGCAACTGACAGCTGTTACACTTCCGTACGAGTTCTAATGCGTTCTGTTTTATCGTCGGCCAGTAGAACCCTTGTCTCAGGACCTTTTGGGCTAGTGCCCTTCCGCCCAAATGTTCCCCACAAATGCCCGAGTGTACTTCGCGAAGTGCATAGTTCGCCTCCGAAGGAGGAAGACATTTGAGGTATGGCCCTGTGAAATATCGTTTGTACAACTCTCCGTTAATAATGGTGAAGTTGGCTGCTTGCCTCCGAAGTCGTACTGCCATAGCTGGGTCTTCAGGAAGAGAGCCTTCTTGTAGGAGAGCGAGAATGGGGTCGATCCAAGAAGTTTCTTTTGATTCATCTATTGATTGAAGTACCCATGAGCCTTGAATGCTCGGGAAGTGGATCTCCTCAATAAATTTTCTTTTGAAAACATCTCCCATTGTAGAAGTTGCTAGCTTGGAGAGAGAGTCTGCCCTTGCGTTCTGCTCTTGAAGGATATGGATGACCTGATGCTTTGCTATTTGGGCCAACAAGGTTTTAACTACCTGACAGTATTGAGCCAAAAGTGGATTGTGAGCATCGAATTCCCCTTCTACTTGAGAAGAAACCAGTTGAGAATCAGTGTGAACCACTAAGTCTTGGACTTCACAATCAATTGCCAATCTCAATCCAGCAATTAAAGCTTCATATTCAACAACATTGTTTGTTGCTGGGAACTTCAGTCTAAGCCCGTATTCAAGTGTGGCTTTCCACAGGGAGATTAATAAGATTCCAGCGCCAGCACCAGAACTCCCAGAAGCTCCGTCGACATACAATGTCCAGTAGGAGGAGGAAGGAGACACATCAGGTGATTCATCGGAGGTGTAGCTAGTACATTCGACCACAAAATTGGCAAGCACCTGTGACTTGATGTCGGGTCTAGGTAGGAATTGTATATCGAACTCTCCAAGTTCTACTGACCATTTGATCAATCTTCCAGATGCCTCAGGTTTTTGGAGAATATTTTTCAGCGGTAGGTTTGTATAAACCCTGATCGCATGTGCCTGGAAATAAGGTCATAACTTCATGGCTGAGAAGACTAATGCTAAGGCTATTTTATCTGCCAATGGATAACGCATCTCAACATCTGAAAGTACCTTGCTAATGTAATAGACTGGGCGTTGAATCGTATCATCCATCCGAACCAGGATCGAACTTATAGCCTGAGAAGAGATGGCCATGTACATATACAAAATTTCCCCTGTAATTGGCTTTGAGAGTAGCGGTGGTGAGGCTAGATAAGTCCGGAGTTGTTCAAAAGCCTCTTGGCATTTATCAGTCCATTGAAATCCTGAGCTACGAGCCCCTCTAAGGATCTTGAAGAAAGGTAAATACTTATTTCCCGAACGAGCCAAAAATCGGGAGAGTGCTACAATCCTTCCATTTAGTCTCCGGACTTCTTTGATATTTCTCGGGGGTAGCATGTCCCTTAGGGCCTTGATCTTTTCTGGGTTGGCCTCAATCCCTCGATGGGTAACCATGAACCCCAGAAACTTTCCCGAGGTGCCTCCAAATGCACATTTGGAGGGGTTGAGGCACATGTTGTAAGATCGGAGGAGGTAAAAACATTCTTCCAAATCCGAGATATGCTGAGATTTCTCGAGGCTCTTCACCAGCATGTCGTCTACATAGACTTCCATGGTACGCCCGATAAGGTTCTTAAAAACCTTATTCATCAGTCGTTGGTAAGTTGCCCCTGCATTCTTGAGCCCGAACGACATTACCAGGTAACAATATAACCCTTTATCTGTTTGAAAAGATGTTGCCTCCTCATCGGCAGGATCCATTTGTATTTGATTGTATCCGGAGTAAGCATCCATAAAGCTTAACATCTGATGTCCGGATGTGGCGTAAACTAGCTGATCGATTCGAGGGAGCGGGAAGCTGTCCTTAGGGCAAGCCTTATTGAGATCGGTATAGTCCACGCACATTCTCCAAGCTCCACTTGTCTTCCGAACCATCACGACGTTGGCTAGCCAAGTTGGGTAGTGTACTTCTTTTATAAATCTTGCTTATAAAAGCTTATCAATCTCCTGTTCGATTGCCAGCTGACGTTCTAGCGCGAAGTTTCATTTCTTTTGAATCACTGGTTTACATGCTGGGTTGATCTTGAGGGAGTGCATGATTACCTCGGGATTGATGCCGGGCATATCAGTCAAACTCCATGCAAATACATCTTGGTTTGTACGTAGAAAGTCTACGTATTCTTTTTTCTCTATATCTGAGAGGAGTGATCCGATCTGTACTATTCTCGAGGGATGTTCTTCTGATAGAGAGACACAGGTAAGATCTTCTACATGGGAGGCCCTTTGAGGGGTATCTTCATTCCGAAGATCGAAGTTTTCGATGCTCAAAGTAACTGATGAACGCGGTTGGGCTTGCTTAAGATAGCATGATTATGCTGCCTGTTGATCTCCACATATGGTTCCAATCCCTAACGGGGTAGGGAACTTCAATTTTAAGTGGGAAATTGAAGCAATTGCTCCAAAGATTGTTTGGAGTGGCCTTCCAAAGATCGTGTTGTAGGCCGATTCAGACTTTACTACAATAAACTGAATAGAGTGCTCAACCTGACGAGGAAATTCTCCAAGTATGACCGGGAGACTGATAGTCCCCTCCACTCTTACAGGTCGGTTATCAAATCCGTACAGCGGACCGGCAGCAGGCAGAAGCTTCTCCCTGGACATGCCCATATTAAGAAAAGTTGAGTATAACAACACATCTACTAAGCTCCCGTTGTTAACTAAGATCCTTTTGACGTTGTAGCATGGGTCGCCAATCCCTGCGCTAATCACCAGCGGATCTTGATGAGGGGTTTTTATGCCTTCTAGGTCGGACTCCTTGAAGGTGATGGAGTGATCTATATGAAGTTTCTTTGTGGGTGGTTCCTTGTTCTCTGCAATTAGAACTTGACAAGGCGTTGAAGGGCCCCCAGCAATAGTTTCAATTTCGCCGACCCTCTGGCGATTGTTCGTCAACTGTTTTTGTTGATTTTGCCACCCAGTTGGAACAGTTTCTTCTCGGGCTGTCGGATTCTCGACGAACTGTCAGAGATATCCTTGTCGGATCAGTCTCTCAATTTCCTCCTTGAGCTGCCTGCATGCTTCAGTAGTGTGTCCATGACTGCGGTGGAAATGATAATATTATTCCTGGTTTCCGGTATTAGGCTTTAAAGGGTATGGCCACTTCACACTCTCTTGGTCTCGGATGCCCATTATTACATTTGCTCGGGATGTATTAAGTGGCGTGTACTCTCTTTCCTGTCGGGGCTCTCGTCGTGGCTGTGAGGGTCGAGGAGGAAAATTGTAGTTTCCTTGCTTATTCCTTTGTGAGGGGGGATTCTCCGTCCCTGGGGGATTCTTACGTTTCCCAGTTGTCTGCTCAAATTACTTTCTGTGAGCATTGATGGCGTCATCGACGGAGATCTGAGCTTCTACTCGATGGATTAGGTCCGCATATGAGTGGACCGTATCTCGCATAAGTGCCGAGTAGAATGGGCCTGGACGAAGCCCTCCAAGAAATACACCTCTAAGCAATTCGGGATCTACTCCTGGAATTTGTTGGGCTTCCGTAGAAAACCTCTGGAAGTATTCTTTAAGGGATTCGCCCTCGTTCTGACATATCCTTGAAAGGTGGGAGGAGTCTTTAATCATTCTTCGGTTGGCGGCAAATTGTTCGACGAACAGTTTTGCCAATTTAACGAATATCGAGATGGATTGGGCAGGCAATGAGTAGAACCATGTTCGGGCTTGCCCTTTAAGGGTGGCAGGAAAAACTTGACAGAGCAAAGCGCCTGGGGCCTGCTGGATATGTATAATAGTGCGGTAGTGATCGATATGCTCGTAGGGGTCTGAAGTCCCATCATAAGAATCAATATTCGAGAGTTTGAATCTTG
>NW_021585279.1:0-297 GCF_001605985.2 Dendrobium catenatum
GGCTGCTTTTGCTGCACCTATTCATTGCAGTAATGCCCTTAAGGCTGAAATTCATGCGCTGCTTCTTGGTCTTCAAGTTTGCAGTAATTTAGATGTTAATTTTATCTGGATTGAAGTTGATGCTTTTCTTCTTATTCAAATCATTAAAAATGCTATTCCTGTAAATCATGAGAATTTTTATCTTATTAGAAAGCTTAAACTTTCTTTGTCCAAATTTCATTACCTCATCTCTCATATTTTCCGTGAAGCTAACTCGTGTGCGGATTGGTTAGCCAAGTATGGCTGTAATATTCCTTG
>NW_021585280.1:0-248 GCF_001605985.2 Dendrobium catenatum
CTTAAACTAAAGCCGCAAAAAAATTTTGCACCCCCGAGCCGCAACTACTTCCTCTAGACTGTCTCGATCTCCATCCTGCCTCATCCACCGTAGTCACCACCATCGGGGATCACTTGGAAGCCACACACCACCATCACATCCTCTAAAAATTTTGGAGTATTATTCTCATCTTTATGTTAATAAGAAATATTTATGTAAGAGAAAAATGATTGAAGTAAATGAAAAAGCAGATGAGAAGCTTTGGATTC
>NW_021585281.1:0-258 GCF_001605985.2 Dendrobium catenatum
GATCGTTTGTTTGTGAAGGAGCTCATTTGGTAGCTCGAAAGCACTACTAATGTTGCGTGCTAGAAAATACGCGGCGGTAGAGTTTGTAAATTCGCGTCCGAGCATTGCACGTAAATATAACACAAACACTAACGAGAATATGAACACCGAGATTTATACGTGGAAAACCCTAAAAGGGAAAAAACCACGGGGTCTTGCCCAGTTGTAAAATTCCACCAGTGTTTTTGTAAATTACAAGAAACTGATTCGTCCCACAAA
>NW_021585282.1:0-367 GCF_001605985.2 Dendrobium catenatum
GTTCGACAATCCAATTAAATAAAGATCCTAGTGGAAATTCAGTAGATCAGAAAAAATATAGAGAAATGATTGGATTCCTTCTTTACCTGACTGCCAGTAGACCGGACATAATGTTTAGTGTGTGCCTTTGTGTCCGTTTCCAAGCCGATCCTAAAGAGTCTCACTTAACTGCTGTCAAAGGAATCCATAGATATCTACTAGGCACCCCGAATCTAGGAATTTGGTATCATAAGCACAACACTTCCTTTGAAATCTTAGGGTACTCAGATTCTGATTTTGCAGGATGTATGATAGATAAAAAAAGCACCTCTGGTACCTGCCAATTCATATGACAATCATTAGTTTCATGGTCTAGTAGGAAACAAAA
>NW_021585283.1:0-299 GCF_001605985.2 Dendrobium catenatum
ACTGTTTACGATCAAAACAACACAAATCAACTCATATCTTGTCCACACCTTACAAAATTACTCATGGTTGACAATACCCATGCTCATTTTAAGAGAACTTCAACACCATTTGATATCCAAACAAAAATAGAGAAGAAAAAAAAAATAAACAATGGCCATGAGAGAAAGTGTGTACAAGTCATTGCATCTTTACAAACAACCAAACTTGTTCTCCAGATTTTTTTTTTATAAGCTTTTGGATAGTGTAATAAGAGAAGATCCTTGTATATAAAAAGAAACAAACTCATTTGCAAACAAGT
>NW_021585284.1:0-357 GCF_001605985.2 Dendrobium catenatum
GCAAACAAATAAAGGTATAGCCAAATTGTTGGAGTTCTTACATATCTTCACCAAAAATGTAACCAAGATGATGGAGAATAGCCGTAGATGCATGCCAGAGAAAAAAATCATTACTTCCCACTCGTGACTTCCGATTGACAGAAGAAGAAGGCGAAAAAGCTTCTTTAGTGACTCTTTAAAAACTCTTCTTCAAATAATAAAAAAAAAAAAACGCACAAACTGTAAGTTTCAAAATAAGGTGAGCTCTCATCATGACATCCGATCCGGTAGGAATAACGTCATAGAAGAAGGCGAAGAAACTTCGTTGGCAACTCTTTCAGAATTCTTCTTGACGTGAAGCACTTGAGCCAACGACGT
>NW_021585285.1:0-212 GCF_001605985.2 Dendrobium catenatum
GCCCATCTAAATTTCAATTAAAGCTTGATTGATTTTTCGAGCCAAGTTGAATCTCACGGTCGGATCAAGAATTTGATCGAACGGCTCCGATCTACCCTTTCTCCCTTGGTGCCCTAATTGAGGCCAAAAGCCTCCATCAGAGGCACACTCTCTCGGTCTTGGCAAGACAAGAGGCGAAACCTCCCTCTCGCTCCCTCTGGGGTAGAATCCCT
>NW_021585286.1:0-211 GCF_001605985.2 Dendrobium catenatum
ACGATCGAAGGATCGGCCAGGACGATCTATTCAAAAAACCTTGGTTACTTTAGGACGATAAATATCGGCCAGCTCAAATTCAGGTTGATGCTTTGGACGATTTTCCTCTAATTTCAAATAATCGGCCGGGACGATCGTGAGATCGTCCTGGACGATCAAGCTAATTTTAAATTGTCTAGTTTGCATTCAGGGCGATGCTCTGGCCGATCTT
>NW_021585287.1:0-467 GCF_001605985.2 Dendrobium catenatum
GTGGCGTTGGATTTTGATGTTGACTCCCCCTTTCTCATTCACTGGGGGGGGATTTTCTGGATTCTGGAGTCAAAGACTGCTAATTTGGGGAGAACTCCTTTTAGGATCTTAAGTGTAGCAGACTTGTTATTTCCGGTTATTTGTGGGTACAAGAGCTGTTTTCTTCTTAATTATAGAACCAAAAAGAGACTTTAAAACACCAGGAAGTTTGGTTCTAATTTGTTCAAACATGTCCTTCCTTTTGCCAGGGGGTGTCTCTTTTTTTTTTTCGTACATCGGGTTGCCTTTGTACCCGGTGTACTTGGAGATTTTGATCACCGATGTCGCAGATGATATCAATACTTCTATCCACAGTGGATCGCTATGCTTACGAGACTCTCACTGTTGTTATCCACAAGTAATTTGTAGTGACCCGTTGTATCCACTACGAGCTCCTAGTAGTTTTCGTAGGTGAGCCCTTGCTTTTG
>NW_021585288.1:0-242 GCF_001605985.2 Dendrobium catenatum
ATAAAGGCTTGATGTTGTTGTTGTTGTTGTTGTAGCTTTCCACTTAGCCACTCATGCATGCGTCTGATGTAAATCAGATAGTTGATATGGTATTGGAAAGGTAGTGGAAAATGTACTACATTAGAATAATATTATTTAATAAAACATAGAGCATTAAAATTAGAATACCAATTCCTTTTATCCCCTCTCTCAGCCAAAACCTAGCAGTCCCGAAACCTGGAGGTAAAGCAGCGGGTAAGAAA
>NW_021585289.1:0-602 GCF_001605985.2 Dendrobium catenatum
ACTGGATTGCAATGGATTGAGCATCCTCTTCACAATGTCCCACACCCCTAGAGAATTTTGCTTGGGAATGAGGCATATCTTCACATAGTCGAGATTGGATGAGGGTTTTGATTCTTACACAATTATCTTTCTCTAGGGAACCTTTCTCTTTCAGGCACCGAAAGCTAAGGACCACTAGATCAGAAATTCAATTTTGGCCGAAATGAGCTCATAAGAGCTTGCTTAAACTTGGTCTTACTGAGGACATATTGGGGAACACTCAAGATCGAATGCACTTGCACTCATGAAGCTTAGGAATTCAAATGTGCAAACTCAGCTCTGTTGAAATGAGAAATTTTTTTTAAATTGATGCCATTTGAATGTAAATGAAATTTCGTCTATCGTCAATCATACCAGGCCATTATGCCGGTGTTAGATGGTCCAATAAGTTGGAAGCATATGCCTGGAGAGAATGGAGCACATGGGGTGAGTTGGGTTAGTTGTTTGAATAAAACCAAGTGAAATGAGCTTGGGTTGTGGAATATTTTGGCCACCTCAAGCCAGGCCAATGGTAGAGTTGGGCTAGGCTGAGTACAAGGCAGTCCAGAGAAGGTTCTAGTAGA
>NW_021585290.1:0-254 GCF_001605985.2 Dendrobium catenatum
TAGATCATTTAAAATATTGCTTTAATTAGAAATTATTAGTTCTACCTTTATTTATAAAATTTTAAAATAAAGAAGAATAATTAGAATTAAATATTTGATATGAGTAGATTAACATTTGAAATGAAAAGTAATCAAAATTTAGAATTAGTAATCTTATTAAATCCTTACATAAAATTTATTAAGATTGTAAAAAGGGGTCGAAACAAAAACTAATATTCAAAATCAATAACTATATACTCATAAATTAATAAGAG
>NW_021585291.1:0-234 GCF_001605985.2 Dendrobium catenatum
CACTGACAACAAACCCGGATTCTAATCCTAAGAATGATTCAAGTGATTTTTGAAATGGGATATACTGTTCCTTAAATATTCATTTCTTCATCTTCTTTCTTCAATCTTCTTGTTCTATCTTTTCTTCTTCTACGAACTTCTCGGGTCCATCGGATTCTAGATATCCAAATGAAAAGAAACTCATCCCTAAGAGGGGTATTTTCTTTTCTATTGGATATTTAAATCATCCTAATC
>NW_021585292.1:0-362 GCF_001605985.2 Dendrobium catenatum
TTTAAATTACCAATTCCCCCCCCCCCCCCTCTTGGATAGATGTTGGGATATAAGCTTAGGTCCAATAACCTAATTCATATTGAACAACTTTTAACAAAATGGAGTCAGTCCAAAGAATGACCACTAGCACAAACCATCACGAGCTAAACCAAAGATGATAGATAACCAACCCCCAGATAACCATACTAACATCCAATAAGATAATAAAAGAAGGCCATAAAATAGTATCCACAATAGAGAGAAACAACCCCCACCATAAGAAAATAACAACAATCCATAAACTCAACCCAGTCCAGCTAGAAAATGCCAAACAAGAACATTTCCAAAGAGCAAACCTCAGAACCGACCACCAGCCATACCAC
>NW_021585293.1:0-341 GCF_001605985.2 Dendrobium catenatum
AATTAACTTATTTATTTTTTGTTAAAGAATGGAGAATCTAATTATTTGTATAAAATGAAAAAAAAAATTATTTGAATAAAAAAATAGTGGGACTTGACCCTTTTAAAAATATTCTGCTTAGTAATTAAGGAAAATATTGATGCAATGTAGTAGTTATAAATTATGAAGGCGGCTTCAATGAGATTGTCAGGATTTAAATATTTAAGTATTTTGATTTTTTATTTAAGTATCTTAATTTTTTTAATAAAATCCCATGGAAGAGGCCTACACATTAATTTAAAAAAATAATATTACAAGTCCTTAATGACTCCAAACCTCACTAAAAAATACAACATTTGAAT
>NW_021585294.1:0-397 GCF_001605985.2 Dendrobium catenatum
CAGAAGTATTTTGGGAAGTGTGGGGCGTCGAGGTATAGTCTTTGGCCGAGCGGCCGCGCCCACGACGACCCCGTCCACGGGAGGCATAGAGCGCTGCCTGATTGTCTGGTGGTTTAGAAAACCTGGCTGCAGCTGATTTAAGATGAATCTCCTCACTTATGAGGAGTGCATATAAGTTGTCGAGCGAAAGAGTCGTTTGCATTGTTCTGATGGATGTCGAGAATGACTGATACTCCGGTGGTAACCCATTGAGGATGTAAATCATCACATCTTCCGAATCGACGGACGAGCCAGCAGCCGAGATCTGATCGACAGTCTTCTTGACTTCAGCAAGATACTGAGTCATTGATAGAGAGTGCATTGACAGATTATGAAGCTCATTCTTGAGCTGGATAAC
>NW_021585295.1:0-233 GCF_001605985.2 Dendrobium catenatum
AGGCCAGACCCTGGGCTTGAGGTGGGGAGTGGGTCTGTGTCTGGTGGACCCAATGCAAGTGGCAATTGGGTCAAATTTGATCTGGGTTGGAAGATGGCTCGGGTCCAAGTGTTTTTTGGCTACATTGGGTTATCCTAACTCTTGACCCAAGCTAGCCCAAGGCATGGGCTAGCTGGAGGGGGTGTATTAGACCTAGAGCCATCTATGGGAGGTGTTGGTTGAGTTCAATTGAG
>NW_021585296.1:0-341 GCF_001605985.2 Dendrobium catenatum
TTTTATAAATAGTCCATTTATAATGTTAGTAAGGGAGTTCATCCGCTTAGTTAATTTCCTCTTCATAATGCTTCTCTGTAATTTTTTTATGAGTGACAACTAAGGGAATTTAGGAGCACTAGATCCATTTCATAAGAGTATTTGGTTAATATTTGTTGAAGCAATTATGTAAGTTCAAGGAGGAGTGTATAGGATATCATTGAACTCATTCGGTGTAATCTTTTATTTTGTACTTTTTTTGTGCAATTAATGAAAAAAGTTAGCTTCACTTATTCTTCATGTTTGACTAAATTCTCTAATTTTGGATTAATGGTGTAAATGAAATATGGCCAAAGTACTAA
>NW_021585297.1:0-207 GCF_001605985.2 Dendrobium catenatum
GTGTTTGGAATGGATTTTGGATATTTTGGAGATATTTGAAAAATATTTAGAAACCCCTCCGGTTGAGATTTGAATTCAACACAGTCATCATCGGGGTGTTTGGGGTCATTTTCACATTATGGATTGAACCTTGTCAACTCTATCGGGATGTCGACAGAGGATCGGTTTCATAGGCTTCGTGCCCTTGTTAGTGAATTCTCATTGTTA
>NW_021585298.1:0-485 GCF_001605985.2 Dendrobium catenatum
TCAATCGAATCTATAAG
Organism: Dendrobium catenatum; assembly: GCF_001605985.2. Lineage (NCBI taxonomy): Eukaryota > Viridiplantae > Streptophyta > Magnoliopsida > Asparagales > Orchidaceae > Dendrobium > Dendrobium catenatum. The sequence goes on from NW_021585298.1 coordinate 18, forward strand.
GATTTGAAGAAAAAATTACCTTTAAAATTATCAATGTTATAGCAAATGTTCTAAGTTTTAAGTTGACTTCTTAATAATTTAATCTAAGGCTTATGATATCACTAACGTAGAACTGGTCATATGATAAATAACTAACAATGCTTCGTCTTCATATACAAAAAAAAAATCTAGTACGAAAAAGTCACAATTACTTGATCAAAGATCAACAACCACTATCATCAATTCACCATGCATACTATATATTACAATAAATGGTCTCTTTTCATGTCAAACATAATCATTGATTAACATACATTCACCAAATAACTTGGATTTACCTTTTGAGGTAATCTCTAGTTATTATTATATGAGTTGTATACTTGTATCCATAGCTAACAATTGTGATCATACCACCTCAATTTCCTAATTAGTTATGTAATGAGCATGAGAAGATTAATGACATAAAAATATTTAACAAATACATTTTAA
>NW_021585299.1:0-332 GCF_001605985.2 Dendrobium catenatum
AAGGAGGAGATTATTCATTTGAATGGATGAAAATCATGCCATTCTGACCTTAATAGCTGCAACTGCTGATAAACTTTGGTGTGTTTATCTACCCCTAACTAAAAAGAGTAAGGATCAGTTGTGTTAGTACTGTGATTATTTTAAATGAGGATGGCCTACATGATGATTTACGTTGAGATTAAGATAATGAAAATTCCAAAGATGATTATTCAAGAAGTAGTTTATTTGTTTGATTGATTGGCTTATTAGATATAGTAGGGGTGATTTTGTTAGATTTCAAGTTTAGATATGATCACATATTTAAGTTTATAAATAAGTTCTAGTGCAGGTGC
>NW_021585300.1:0-1189 GCF_001605985.2 Dendrobium catenatum
ACTAACGAACTAATCATATTGTATAATGTAGATCGTATAGTATGCCTTTTTTTCCATCAGGAAACCCTAGCTGCCAGATAATTTATGTATTTCAAAAATAAAAATTTAAACTAATTATATTGTATGATCTTAATCATATTATATGATATTTAAAATCTTACTTAAATTATTCCCCATGCTTAATCATACATATGATGCGGATGATACAATATGATTAAAAGAGATGAAATCTGGTTGTCTCGGATATATATTAAACAAAAGCTTTGATTTTGAAACTAATTATATAGTACAATATTGATCGTTCTATAAGAACCATTTATATTTGAACTAAACATACTACATAAAGCTAAACATACAAAAAGATTGACATAGACAATTTCTAATTATCCTAGTAATTGTCTTTTATGAATAGAATGGAATTATAAACTGTATGATAAGTACTCTGAATTTGAATAGTTGATTTGAATGACTGTTCCATCTTATTGGATGAACCTCTGCTTTGAAATAATCATTCTATATGAACCCAAATTGTATTGTAAAAACAACCATATCCTAATAAAAAATATAAGGTTGTGTGTCTCTAGTAAAACTCTGAGGGATAATTCTTGAGAGAGACTTAGGCTTAGAGAGGAAGAAGGAGATGTTGTGCATGAGGGAGGAGTTTGAGGGGTGTTCACTTGGGCTTGAAAGTTCGTTAGGAATGTTAAGCCCTTATGAACTAGCCCAAGGCTAACCAAGAGGGGGTGAATTGGTATTTTAAAAGTTATTTTGATCAAAACACAAACTCAAAATTCAAACCAAAATCACCATAATGAAAATCAAAGTGTGAAAGAATAAATGCGGAAAGTAGTAGTAAAAGGACACAGAAATTTATAGTGGTTCGGTCAACTCGACCTATGTCCACTCCCTGGAGGCGCTCTCCAGGTATTGCACAACACCAATATTTAGCCGGAATGTGCCACCTAAAAAGTTTAGACACTATCAACAAGCTGACTCATAAACACTTCAAATCTAATATATATATATACCCTCAGGTAAAGCCACAACCTAGGACACAACATGCATCATACATTTCTATGAAAATACACTATAAGTGAATTAGATTAGTAAACCCACTTCTAGGGGTTAGGTTATATTCGTGCGGTATATTAGGACACATTGCAAACACTTGCACACTACACCATATAAC
>NW_021585301.1:0-562 GCF_001605985.2 Dendrobium catenatum
CTAGTTTTTGAAAACTTTTGAATTTTGATCTATGGCTTATTTTTGTAATCGTAATATTGTGAAAGGTTATTCAATCAACTAACCACCTTTATTTCAAAATATTACTTTTAATTTTTGGAAAATTTACATGTCTACTTTCTTTCAATTAATTGATTACTGAATGTGGCAAATGATTTTAACTGGTTATTTTGTATCATCACGTGTTATAGATGTAATTAAAATTTATATTCCTTTTAATCAATGGAGTAGGAAAGAATAAATCAATGCTCAATTAAATGCTAAATAATTAAATTGTTTTTTCTATGCTTTAAATTCTAATTATTATATGTTTGTATCCCTGCGCACTACTGGCAAAGAGATTTGGGATAAATTACACACTACATACAAAGGCATTAGTGAAATCAAGCAATCCAGGTTGAATACTTTAATGCAAGATTATAAACTATTTTTCATGAAACCTTATGAGATGATCTTAGACATGTATACTAGGTTTATTCAAATTATGACATCATTACATGCTTTAGATAAAGTATTTTTAAGCTTTAAAAAAGTTAATAAAATT
>NW_021585302.1:0-522 GCF_001605985.2 Dendrobium catenatum
AAACATTGAAGCTAATGAGAGAGTTTTCAGCATAGTAGTGGGTCCAGAACATTCAGGGAGAGTTCATACACAAGGATTTGGTGTTACTCCGACTTGATACTTTCCTCAAAGTACAAATGAAGCTGGTGGTGGAAGTGCTAGTAACTTTGGTCAAATAGAAAGTCTACGAGAGGAGTTCAGTGCATTTTATGATGAGATGCGACAAATTGTGCAACAGTTTCAAATGAATCAACCACCACATAGAGGATCTGAAATGGTATGAAAAAATAATAATTTAATGTTAATTGTATATTTCTTTATTATTAATATCTCATTAATTTCATTTTATTTTTAGGGTGGCAATGACGATTCATCCAATGCATGATAGTCTTCTGCAGACTTAAATGGGATTTCATTACCTCCATGTTATCTTGTTTTGCTTGTCTTAACATTTCTAGCTGACATAAAGCTTCTGGTTATTATCATGTCTTTTGTTGCAAGTTTTTCTTTTGTAGTCTGTAATGTTTGAACTCGGGATTGAAA
>NW_021585303.1:0-351 GCF_001605985.2 Dendrobium catenatum
TAGGCTTAACAACCTAATTACTGGACTCAACAGTGCTTTCATACATCATTTAGATGCACTTGTAATCTTCAGTATAGTTGTTATATTTGCTCTTGGTTAAGTAGAGCTCTAAGGGATAATGATAGAGTACCCCATACTCAGATCCGTAGGGCGTTACTTTGTAGATTGACTATAGTAGGTAGCATCGTCACCCTTGTTGACCTCATTTTTCGTACGAGTGCCTTCGAAGATCTTCGAACAATTTAATCGAACCTCGTCGAACCCTCTCAAGCTTTAATTAGTCCGGATTTGACTCAAATTGGATCTAGTTTGAGCCCAAATCTGATTCAAATCAACTCAATTTATTTCAAA
>NW_021585304.1:0-386 GCF_001605985.2 Dendrobium catenatum
TTTTTAGTCATCTCAGTAGGTTAACCATACTCTTTAAGAGAAAAAAGCATATTTCAATTATTCATGTCTCTTTCTAAATAATTTTTTATTACAAAAATGTCTAGTTCAAAAAAAAGTTGTACTAAAAATTTGTTTTATAAAATAGTAAGAAAATTGTCTCAAATAAAACCTTAATAATTCACAATATATTATGATATTGCATGTGCTATATAGCTTTATTTAAACTTGATAGTATATAAACATTGATAATATTTTAACAAAATCTACAAAAACTATTGAGTTAATATACATGAAAAACATAGATAATGCTCTTGCAAAAATAAAAATATATAATAAAGTGTTTTATGATAAATACTAATATTATTTTTTAATTATCTATAATACAA
>NW_021585305.1:0-928 GCF_001605985.2 Dendrobium catenatum
CAACCCATCTTTCGTTGAGTTTTTGAATCTTTTCCCACGTCATTTTCATTGGGTGAAGATGATTAAAACTTAAGCGATCACAGTCAAATATTATAAGAAAATTATCAAAAAAAAAAAAATTAAATAAAGCTTTCACTCTCTGATGAAAACCAAACTTTTCTCAATCATTATGAATATTTGATATTCTTTAGTGCTTTCACTATAAATGATGCTCAAATATGCTCGTTGTTATGTAACAACTCATGCAAAAGTTAAATTTTTTCAGAGAAAATTTTATCATGTTGCATTTAGTTCTTTTAAAACACGCGAACGAGAACTCCAAAAGATTCTTATTATTTTCTTTGAGTTAATCGAGACAAATTCAATCATAGAATCATTCTTTAATCAAGATCATGCATTTCTCCTTTGGTGGTCGAGATGCTTTGTTAAGTCTTTACTTATCAAAGATGATCAAACTACTCCCCTTTTGTTTTCCTCATATATAATGATCTGATATATAAACATAATCCCTAGTGGATTATTTGTAAGTTATAAAGATCATTTGTAATGAAGGATAAAAAAAAATTTTAATAAAATGATTTTCAAGTCTATCAATCTTCAAAATGTTTTTTCTCTCCCTTCTAGAAAATGACATATTTAAAAGCTTATGATCTATAGTAGAACATTTGCACGCTACCAATGTCATTTATGGTTGAGGGAAAAGATTCAAATCTATAAAGAAATCAACTTTACTTTAAAAATTCACAATCCAGTTTAAATCAGTCATTAGGTCTGAGTCCGCTTTTACGACATCCTATTGGTTTTCTGGCTTAAGTTCGCTCTTACGGCAGCCAATCCAGTTTGAATCAGTCTTTAGGTCTAAGTCCGCTTTTACGGCTTCTTATTGGATTTATGGCTTAAGTCCGCTCTTACGGCAGCCAATCCAGTT
>NW_021585306.1:0-217 GCF_001605985.2 Dendrobium catenatum
CTGGCACTCTGGGGAGCTCGAGCCTATTCGGTCACCTCTCGCGGGCTTAGACAGATGAGATTGAGCTGAAGGGGGCTCAGACTGATGCCAGGTGGAAAATGGCGACGTCCTAGGGAGGTCGTGGGGATCAAACTGATGGGCAGCAGCTCTGATTCAGGGGTTGTCTGGGGGGGACCACCGGAACTCGTTCTCCATTGGTTCCGACCTCCGCCGGCAA
>NW_021585307.1:0-1347 GCF_001605985.2 Dendrobium catenatum
CACCACCTTTGAAATTATAGAATATTCAAACTCATATTTTTTAGGGTGTATAGTAGATAGGAAAAGAAATTTTGATGCTTATAAATTCATAGTGATCTCCCTAGTTTCTTAATCTTGTAGATAATAGAATTTTGTAACCCTATCCATTCCTGAGGAAGAATACAACTATAGGAAGATATGTTACTCAAGTATTTTGTCTTAAATAACAAATTCATGACCTTAAATATTCTATAGGCACTATCCATATCAAGTGTGATAACACTAAAGCTATATGCATTTTAAAGAATCAAATCCAATATTTTCAAACAAAGTGTATTGACATTATAAATTATTACAGTAGAGTTTATGTAGCCAAGGAAGACATAGAATTGCATAATGTGGCCACCAAATCTCATTTTATAGATATCTTTGCTAGAACCATCAATTATGTCACCTTTAGACACTTAGGACACGACTAGGTGTCATTGACATTCTTGCTAAGATAAATTGGGGTAGAACTATGATTAGAGTTATGTGTAGTTATTTTCTTATTATTTCCTTTTTTTTTTAATGTTTGTTCTAATGTTTATTGGTTTATTTATATTTGTTTGTTGATAAAATTTCTTGGGAAATAGTCCCTAGTCATCACTCTCAAAATTATTAATTTTGTCCATATTATGCTATATGGACCAACTTTCTTAGTGTATGTTCCACTTTAGTCTGCACATTTAATCCATTTAGTAAATGCAACAATCAAGATCACCCCAATTATTGATCATCATATTGTTTGATCACCCTATCATACAATACAATCCATATTGCAGTAACCACCAGACATCTTTAAGTCATCTGACATGATATTCAATCATCCATCATACTACATGAACACCTATTTATAATTGATAATAACTTTAGTCAATATTCTTATTGAAAACTCCTCAGGACGAACAAATTTGTACTGATCCTATTGGATGATACCCATTCATACTATATAATTTGACATTTGACTATTTATTTCAGATGGGATGCCTTAGACTGACTTGTTCATACTATATGATCACCATATCATACTATTTAATTTACCCAATCTATAAAAGGGAGGGAGTCCTCTCACTTCCCTCACACCTTTAATCTTTGAACTCCTTTCCTTCCTTACACAAACTCTCACTATAATATTTATGGCTCTAAAGAAAATCAATTGGACTTCCTTAGAAGGGTATATCCAATATTTAAAAATAAAGGGGACATGGATGCTTATGCTAGTAACAAAAGTTCCTCCATCACCAAGTCTAACATCCTAAATAAGAAAACCCTCTCAAATTAGGTACTTATGTTAAGATAGTTGCTATTTGCATGCTTTATATTTTT
>NW_021585308.1:0-292 GCF_001605985.2 Dendrobium catenatum
GAAGTAGAAGCTAAAGGAGAAATAAAGTTGATACACTTGCAGATATCTTCTCAAAGGCTCTATCCAGAGATAAATTTCAAAAACTTCGTGATAAACTTGGAGTCACAAAAATGAGCAGCAAGGAGGATTATTAGAAATTAATGCTTCTCATTCTAGACTATTAATCATTCTAGAGTATTCCTCATTCTAGTGTATTCCCTTATCTAGATTATTCCACCATTAAGTATTAATGTAGAATCTTCTAGGATGCTTATCTTTGAAGTAAATGCTTATTAAAAATAGATGTTTCTAG
>NW_021585309.1:0-230 GCF_001605985.2 Dendrobium catenatum
TAAAACAACAAAAAATAAGACTATGTGTCTGCTCTTGCGATGAAAGATCCTATTTTTTGAGATCTGCCAAGTCTTCTTCAGCTTGTACAATATTTGACTCAGGTTTTGCTTCACCTTTGTCTGGCCCCAGAGTCATGCTCAATGAGCTCAAGGAAGACTCAAAGTCATTTCTTCCCATAGCTTCGAAAATCACGTTTTCCTTCTCTAGAAGAACCTCAGTTTCAGCCGTA
>NW_021585310.1:0-261 GCF_001605985.2 Dendrobium catenatum
CTTATTATTTCTTTCGCATTTAATTTTCGCATCGTTGGTTTTGATTGTGGTGAATCTTATTTTTGGATTTAAGATTGTGTCTATTTTTAATACTGTTTCACCTCTCTATCTCATTATTGGCCTTGGGCCAGTTCTATATGGCTTAACATCCCTAACGAAAAGTGGTATCGGAGCACTTTCTAGTGTCATCTGAGCACTCTCAAGTGGTATAAGAGCAGGATTCATAAAATAAGTTTTTTAAAGCTTTTGAATTTTTTGATC
>NW_021585311.1:0-271 GCF_001605985.2 Dendrobium catenatum
ATCACTTTTGAGTATGTAATGGATGCTTCTTTATATGATTGGTAGGTTTCTGCATCTTCATAACTAATGAACAATTCTTTACTTTTTTCTCACTAGATCCTGATGATGCATACTCTCTTGATAACCATGGATAAATGAATGGTTATTTCACACCAAAGAGTAGGAAGGTTATGTATAGAAGGTATGAATTAAGAATAAATCATGGCTCCTTATATATGGCCCTTAATCTTACATTCCATTAGAACAACATACAATATGATATGTAAATGCC
>NW_021585312.1:0-256 GCF_001605985.2 Dendrobium catenatum
CACAACAATGAAAGTTAGAAGTTTCAATATTACAATGAATAACTTGAGTAAAGTCACCAATAAATTCTATCCAAACAAAATCTCTCAAAAAAATCCAAATTTTTTTAGACATATTCGACATAGCATATTTAAAACCAAAACGCTTAGCAGTATCAAGTAGCTTATCAGAAGAAATAAGAGGTTTAAGCAAAACTAGAATCAACACATTATAAATACAGCATAAGTTTTTAACTCGTAACTTAGTAGAAGGGCACCC
>NW_021585313.1:0-220 GCF_001605985.2 Dendrobium catenatum
TCACGATGATTGTAATTGTTTAATAGATATTTGAACATGTTGAAGAAATATGTTAAGAATAAAGCACGACCAGAAGGATCGATATGTGAAGCATATCTGTCTCAAGAAACAACTCACTTTTGCTCCTACTATTTCGATCCACATGTAAGGAGTACAAGAACAAGAATTGATCGTAACATGGATTTCGATGTAGAAGAACAATCACATGCTACAATATCAG
>NW_021585314.1:0-377 GCF_001605985.2 Dendrobium catenatum
TTGGAATCTACGGACATTTGGTAGGTGTTCGAGATTAATCTTATCCACTGGAATTTCGATTCTCCGGTTAATTAGGAGAGTTTTGCAGACTACAACTCCTAGAACTCGATGAGTCAAATCAGCATTCGTTCTTCTTGCAGTCCCTACTGATAGGTTGACAAAGTGGGGGTTCCGCTACTACGGCCTTTCTTATGACATGTTGAGTAGGCGATGCTGCCAATGATCCGGCTCATACTTGAGCGTGTTGGATCTGACCTTTTAAACCCATTTGAACCTTAGGCTTCAGGCTATTGAAAGAATTCATTCTTTTCTGGCTCAATTTGTTGGAGCGTATATTCACAAAAATCTCCTTTTTTTACTTTTGAAATTTTAGTACA
>NW_021585315.1:0-353 GCF_001605985.2 Dendrobium catenatum
AAGAGACCTTAAAAATATAATTAGTTATATATGATTTTTTTTTTATTTTGTGAATTTATTATTGGGATCGGGGAATTCATATGTTGTCACCTTCGAAAGAGCGCTTGAAGACGTGACTAATCATCTATTAACCTAAAATAGACATCCATCCCATAAACCTCTTGGCCCGCACTTGATTGGCCACACTTATGAGGTGTTGTCGCTCAAGAGGAATCAAGCACGGGTTGAGGGTTCCCAATCGTACTCGTCCCGTTCCCAAAATTATTTTTTTATCATTTTCTTTCGACTATGAGTTGAAGAACCTAATATTAATTATGTTATAAATAATGCCTAAAAACAACATAATATTATCT
>NW_021585316.1:0-728 GCF_001605985.2 Dendrobium catenatum
TTATAAAATTTGATGTAATATTTGAATAAAAATATTTAATTAAAATTAAGTTCATATTAATTTTATTTTTAATAATTTTATAGCAAAAATTTAGATGAGATGAATTCAACATCACTCAATATTTTAACCCGAAGTCAAAAGATCATAAATCAAACACATACAAGAATAGTTAAAATTTTCATGACACTATTCAAGGTATTAAGTTATCCTCAATTATTGCATGTTTTTGTGAAAGTGAGTGTTTTAATGAGAGAAATCCAAGAGTCCCCAATTGCTCAATTCAATTGTTTTAAGACATTTAACATCTTCAAGGATGATGTATAATTAAGAGGATTAATATTAGCATCCAATAGTTTTTAAGAATTTTACTAAAAAAAAAAAATGTTACTACAAAAATGTCTAAATAGACCCTTTGATGCAAAGAGAATAGTTGGATGGGTGAGTAGCTCGGATTCGAGCCGAACATTGTTCGGCAATGAGAGGAAAACCAAGAAATTATTATATTCCTTTCAAAAAATGCTAATTTTTTTAAGCGAGTCAGTCCGATTCTCGAGTCGGCATAAGCTCGACTCATTAAATGACTTATGAGCTGAGCTAAATGCGTTAATGAGTCAAGTTTAAGCTAGACATGGACTCGTTAGCTCGTGGCCCAACTCATTTAAAAAATATTAATATAAAATGAACTTAAAATAGAGATCCATTCAACAAAAATCATTTAGGTTTTCTTT
>NW_021585317.1:0-245 GCF_001605985.2 Dendrobium catenatum
AGACTCAGTCCTTAATTTTTATCCTTAGGTGTCACTAAAGTTGCAGGATTAAAAGAGGTTTTGTTTTCTAACCCTTAGGACTTTCGTACATGTACTGATAAGATTAGGGATCTATGAATGAAATAAGACAATAAGTAGGAAAGTAGTAGAAGTGCAAGAAGGACGAAAAACTACAAAAATACCAAAAGAGAAATAGAAGAGAAAATAATATATAAAGGAATATAGGCATTTTTTATTGGACATGC
>NW_021585318.1:0-304 GCF_001605985.2 Dendrobium catenatum
AAATTTACACATGTCAAAAAGAAAAACACCAAAAAAAAATGGTAGCTGTGATAGTTGGGCTCAGTGTTGAAAACCAATTGTTGAAGCCAGATAATATCAGAGCTCCCGGTTGCAGATGTTGCCGTCCAATTGCAGTGGTTGCAAACCACCGCCATCCTGGGAGCAGCCCAGCAATTGAGCATCATTGCCCCCAGCTCCAAAATCCCAGCGGGACACATCCAATAACTCCACAGAAGCGTCCAATAGAAACAGAAAATCATATAAGCTAAAAAAACTGGAAAACCAATTGATAAAAATTGTGCAG
>NW_021585319.1:0-445 GCF_001605985.2 Dendrobium catenatum
AAATAAAAGTGCGGAAGCAAGAAAATAAGAACACATTAATTTATTATGGTTAGATCAACTCGACCTACGTCCACTCCTTGGAGGCACCCTCCAAGTATTGCACTACAAAATGTGACTCTCCTTTAGCCCCCATGGTTAGGCGGAGAAACCCTCACAAGAACCTCCTTTTTGCCACCCCGGTAAGGCATAGAACCTATCTCCTTTTGCTTCCTCCTGAAGCTGGCAGAGAACCACAACTAAAAGCTAGCTCCTTACCTCTACCGACCCTTGCACGGATCGTCCTGGATGATCAGTTCAAATCATGGGAAAATCGTCCTGAGAATAGCCCTAGATACGAGCAGGCCGATATTTATCGTCCTAAAGTAACTTAAGGTTTTTGACTGGATCGTCCTGGCCGATCCTGCGATTATCCAAGATGATATGATCATATCAATCATCCTTAATT
>NW_021585320.1:0-293 GCF_001605985.2 Dendrobium catenatum
AGCTCTGGACAATCCTGGTTCCCCTTTCAGCTTCACCTTCTTCCCCTCTACCATCAGCTCCATCACCATGGTCCCCCAGTTCACCTTGGTTTCACCCAAGGTCTGTAGCCACTTCATGCCCAGAATGACGTCTGTGCTACAACCTCAGGGGTAGAAAGTCCTCCACCACCCTGATCTCTTGTAGCCTCATCTCCACCCCCTTGCAAATCCCAGTGCTGGACTCAATCTTTCCTGTCCCCATCATCACCCCATAACTTCCTGTCTCAGTAGGCTCCATTCCCAGCTCCTCCGCC
>NW_021585321.1:0-214 GCF_001605985.2 Dendrobium catenatum
TTAGGAGAGTGTGAAAGGACGAAGGGTTCTCTGCCCAAACTAGGAGAGTGTGAAAGGACGAAGGGTTCTCTTCCCACACTAGGAGAGTGTGAATGGATGACGGTTCTCTTCCAACACTAGGGAAAGTGTAAAAGGACGACGGTTCTCTATCAACACTAGGGAAAGTGTAAAAGGACGACGGTTTTATGCCGCACCGGGTAGTGGTGAAAAGAAT
>NW_021585322.1:0-319 GCF_001605985.2 Dendrobium catenatum
CGAATCCTTTCACTATGGATGCCTGGGGCGTCACACAACATACCCCCTCATTTCTCATGAAAAATGAAATCTAAGGAAGGAATAGAACAAAGAGAGAGAAACTAGATTTCCCTTGCCACTAAACTTCTCAACCACCACCGGATTTTTTCCCGGCCACGAACTGACGCCGGACTTCTATTCCTCCACTGACTGGCACCGGACTTCCACCCGGCCACCAACTTACGCTAGACTTCCACCCAACCAATGATTATCATTGGACTTCTCCCCAACAATTGTCGTCTGGTGTGAGATCTCGTTCCCTTACTGTTCCTCTCTGAAT
>NW_021585323.1:0-439 GCF_001605985.2 Dendrobium catenatum
TGGTAGATTGGTTTTGTTTTAAGTGATTTGATGGATTATTTCATTCTTAAATATTTGGAATTTTGGGAATTCTAGAATTTTTGAATTTTCGGGAGCTTTGAATTTCCTGGGTATTTGGGTAGCATTTTGAAGATATTTCAAATTAAACCCTCCGGTTGAGATTTTTAATTCAACACGTCTATCATCGGGGTATACGGGGTTATTTTCCTTTTATTAAACCTTGTCAATCTTATCAACTTACTGATAGGGGATCAAGATTTGTAGGCTTTTTGCCTTTATTAGTTAATTCTTATTATTATAGGCCTTGAAGGCCTAATATGAATGTATTAAGATAAATATGCCAGTCACCGCAATCGTATATTTGTTAGATAGTTTAAACCCTATCGATTCCTATTGATCCGTATAGAAGGATCAAGTTCAAACTTCAATTCACTTATTA
>NW_021585324.1:0-270 GCF_001605985.2 Dendrobium catenatum
CACTTCCATTTTGGTGAATATCTTGATATGAAATACTTTGAATGACCAAACAAAACTTAAAACTACTTAAAGTTAATAATGGAGCCATTATGATACAAAAAACATCTAATGGAGCTTCTCATCAAGGCTCTCCAGGAGAGGCACATAACCTTGTTGCCTATCTAAGCTATAAACTAAAATAACCTCTGAAAAAAACGATAACAAAAACATTAAAGAATAAAAAAAATTTAGTCAATATTTCGATCCTTCATATATTACAAAATTTGGTAT
>NW_021585325.1:0-234 GCF_001605985.2 Dendrobium catenatum
ATTATTCAACACGTATATCATCCGTGGGCACTCAATTAGCCATTCCCTAGCCATTCGCAGATGAGCTGACGCTATTAGAGGAGATGCCTAAAAAGTTCAAATATTTTATAATTAATTAGATCTTTTAGCTAGACATAATTAATAAATACTAAAAGTAATTTATTTGACGTACATGCTCGGGGTCATGCGCTCTATGGGAATCTCCAAGTGATGCTATACTAAGCTGCACTGCGA
>NW_021585326.1:0-385 GCF_001605985.2 Dendrobium catenatum
ACTGACGCCGGTGTCGCGGGATCGCGCTCCAACGGTTCATCGGCGGCCATGCTTTTGGGTCAGAAGTTGGGATTGGAGTTGGAGGTGGGGATAGGGTTAGGATTTGTAGTGGATGATGGGATGAGGGCATGGTGAGTGGCGGGCGCGGTGACTGTGGTGGTGGGAGAATCGGATAAGGTTGGAACGCTGAGTTAAGTGGCTTTCCGAAGTTGAAATCCCTTCTTCTTTTATGTAAAATTTTAATTTTGATTAAATATTTGTATCGGAGATTTACATATATATGGAATAATTTTTCTTTTTTATAAACATAATGTTTAAATTTTGATATTTAATTGATAATAATATTTTAATTATAGAAAAAATATATACATAAAAAATCTATTTT
>NW_021585327.1:0-277 GCF_001605985.2 Dendrobium catenatum
CAAACAGATCAAGTTATGCTACAGATTAATCTAAATTAAATAAGTAATTTTTAGGATTGGAGCTCTTAGAGCAGCATAAGGTCACTATATAGGAGCAACAATACAAAATGATGCCATAACAACAACAACATAATAGATCCACTTCTTCCATTTTCTTCCTGCACCATGCTCGGCAATTGCAATCTTCCTCGACTGCTCCAAGGACTGTGTCAGACCTCGAATAGTTGTATTCTTCTCCTCAATGATTCGCTCCATATTCCTTTGAATTGCATCTTTC
>NW_021585328.1:0-441 GCF_001605985.2 Dendrobium catenatum
GGGTGTCCTTCGTCAAAATTTAGGGTTAAAAATTTGTATCGTATTCATAAAATTTCTATTCTTGTTTTACTGGAACCTTTTATTTCTATGGACAAATTGTCTGCCACTGCGAAGTTTCTGGGTTTTAAACATGCTTTTGGTAATATTTCTAATAAAATCTGGATTTTTTGGAATGAGTTTATTAGACTAGATATTATTGGGGATTTCCCTCAGGTGGTTCATTGTAATGTTGAATGTTCTCTTTTTCAATGTGGTGCTTCTTTTGTGTATGCTGCTTCATCTCATTATTCTAGATGCATTTTGTGAGAACAAATTTCTAATTTTCATAACGTTTGTTCTCTTCCTTGTTTGGTGGGTGGTGACTTTAATACTATTTCTAATCCTGATGAGAGATTAGGTGGTTAGAGGCCTAATTTTCAATCTATGGATGAATTCAATGAT
>NW_021585329.1:0-666 GCF_001605985.2 Dendrobium catenatum
TAAAAACATGTTTTTCTGCGCACTGGATCGTCCCGTACGAAATTGAGTTAGTACGGACAAACTGTGTAAAAAATTGTCCCGTACAAACCATTTGTGCATTTATACGAACCAATTTCATCCTGGACGAAATAGGTTCGTCACGTACGAAAACATTTTGTCCGGTACGAACAGTTATATCAAAAATTGGTTTTGAAAACTGCAGAATGTTGCCAGAAACTGCCATAGTCGGTTCCCATCGTCTTGGACGAACATGACTTCTTCTGGATGAAATTTTATAGAGAGAAACTCGTCCTAGGATGAAAATGATCTCGTCTGGATGATCATGACTTAGAAAAAATTTCCAGCTCAGTTCCTATCCATTCCATTGCTCTTATAAGGAGATAACTGATCTGATCGTCCTGTACGAACAATGTTCGTTCCTTACGATCAGAACAAAAACTTTTTCAAGATCTCCATTAGTGTGTGTGAATTTATTCACTCAATTTCAATCACTCCCTCTAAAATTTAATTCAAATAAAAAGTACAAGCTTCAAATTCTCATAGTATCTCATGCTGAAGTATCTCATGCTGAATTTGATTTGAAGTCTTCGTAGTCTGGAGTTCGATTTTCCTAAAATATTAGTACACATAAGAGAAAAAATAAATCTTCCAAAAAATGTTAGGAGA
>NW_021585330.1:0-349 GCF_001605985.2 Dendrobium catenatum
AACCTAGTATACATGTCAGAAATTGATTCATGAGATTGCATGCAAAAAAGTTCGTAGTCATGCAAGAGAATATTCAAACGAAATTGTTTAACTTCATTAGTTCCTTCATAGGTGATACACAATTTATCCCAAATTTCTTTTCCAGTTTTGCAAGTGGAGACACGATTGTAATCCTCAGATTTTAAAGCACAAAAAAAAAACATTTTAAATATTTTGCATTCAATTGAGCTAAATCTTGTTCGTCGAAATTCCATTCAAAAAAAGCAACTTTTATTTTAACAACATTAATTTCACGAGAAGGTGGAGAATAAACTTCTTTGATAAGCATCCACATGCGATAATCAGTAGA
>NW_021585331.1:0-723 GCF_001605985.2 Dendrobium catenatum
AATAGATGTCAAAGATACTTACCAAGTATCTTGACAATGCTTAAATATAGGGATTTAAAAAATCCTAAAATTCAATTCTGATGACAAAGATCGTCCAGTACGATTGCATGATCATATAGTAAGATGTGATTAAAAAAGGGCTTTATAAAGTTCTAAAACTCACTTCTAACGCCAAATATCTTCCTGGACGATCACAAGATCGTCCATTACGATGTATAGAATTTGACCTGATAGTCTTGGATATTTTAGGATAGTCCTAGACGATCAGTTTAAATTTGTACAGATCATCTAATATATTATTGTGGATTGTCCCAGATGAATAGAAGAAAAATTATGGCATTTCATCTGGTACGATTGAGGGTCATCCCATGAAATATCAAAGATCGTCCAACATAATCTTAAGATCGTCTTGTATGATCTGATTGAGTAATTTAATCATAATTAATTAGTCAATTAATCATATGATCAATTTAGGTATGATTGTCATAGATCATCTAGTACGATGTAAATCATCCGGGATAATTAGAATAAAAAATGAAATTTAAAATCTTGCATAAATTATGATTAGCAGTTATTTTTTGTGATCATAACTAATCATTATAGATGATCTAAATCATCTAGTATGATTAGTTAGATGAGCTGATCATACCATACGGTTAGTTTAAAAATTGAACTTCTAGTTTTTACTCAATTTCACCCCCCCTAGTGTCACGACCCAACCCG
>NW_021585332.1:0-729 GCF_001605985.2 Dendrobium catenatum
CGGGATCCGTCTCGTCTCGGGTCGGGTCGTGACAGATATAAGACCTATATGAGGTTGTATGTCAGAGCTCTGCTCGATGACATAACTTGTATGAAAGAGATCGAGAGAATCCACCAATGATATAAGACCTATCCGAGGTTGTATGTCAGAGCTCTGCTCGATGACGTTAATCAGTGTGAAAGAGGTCGAGAGAATCCACCAATGATGTAAGACCTATCCGAGGTTGTATGTCAGAGCCCTGCTCGATAACGTTAACATATGTGGATGAGGTCGAATCAGATCCCCCTGGGATATATCATCTGGTGATTGAGATACAATATAGATTGTATATTTCTTGAATCACGAAAAAAGAGTTTGAGAAGTTTTTTATCTTTTATAAGAGAAAATAATATCACAATAACATGAGCATCACATTACTGTATTATATAAGACAGTACAATAATTCTCTATTATGACTTAGGGATATACAAGTTACAATGTACTCAACACATAAGATCTACTTACGGGGACAACATAATATTTAACTTGGAAAAATCATTAGATATATCAAAGTGACACCCTACTCAACATAAAAGAGATATGATGAAACAACATAAGTAGTATTACTAATACAAATACACGAAGTGTGTGGTCTTTCAATCTCACCAACCATTTAAATATTATTCAATGATTGTCTTTATTGTTGACTTTGTCCCCCAGCGGGACGAGCTTCTTCTCAGGTAGGTGGAT
>NW_021585333.1:0-260 GCF_001605985.2 Dendrobium catenatum
AAGAAAGTTGAAATCACCAAAGATGACTTTGGTATTTCTCTAAACTTAAGGACTGAAGGATTAAAAGCACACACTTTGACAAACTCAAGTTTTGACTAGACTGAAGTCAATAGGGTGATTAGAGGAATAATAGTTAATGATCATCAACCTAAAGTTTCAACTTTATTGCATGAAGCCCGTATCATCCAGCATGTTCTTAGAACTTCTATTATCCCTAGAGCTAGTGATAGAATCAACATAACTCCTCTTCTTTCTACTGT
>NW_021585334.1:0-232 GCF_001605985.2 Dendrobium catenatum
TGCGCGTGTATAAAAGGGGTTTAAGGATCTAAAAGCAAATAAAAGTAAACATAGTAAAATTGAAATTAGTACAGGGACCTAATGGAATGGTTCAAGGGGTCCCTAAAGGTTTTTTAAGTTTAGAAATACTCACAGTCACTGGGGGCTATGACCCGGTGGTTTCGCCCGTAGCACCTCTACCCGGTTGGATAGAGACGACTGACGCCTTTAGCTCCTTGTCCTTTTGTTCCCT
>NW_021585335.1:0-224 GCF_001605985.2 Dendrobium catenatum
TTTTATTGGGTTTTCCCACAATTCTGTCCACGGGACGATGCTCCTCTTTGGGAAAAATTGGAGAGCCAACCTGCTGTTGGCCGAACCTTGAAGGGCCCATCTTGGGTTGCTTCTCTAACCCACCGTCCCTCTTCACCATCGACTCCTCACTTAAGTTCTAAAACTCACCTCTTCTTTCTCAAGCCCAATTCTTTCAAGAGTGAAACCATAAATCTCTCTCAGGT
>NW_021585336.1:0-288 GCF_001605985.2 Dendrobium catenatum
TGATCCTCCCGGGACGATCCCAGATCGGCCCGGACGATATGAGAAAACCTGATGTTACATGAGCACAGAGGTAACTCAGTAGACTTTCTATCATGACCTATCAGATATATCAATATACAAATTAAAAGTTGAATTTTCAATATAAAGAAAAGTAGTAATAATATATATAAATACAAATAAAATAATAATATATAATGTCCTTAAGGTTTCAGTACATACTTGGAGTTTTCACTTACTTATAAGCCGCTTTCATAGAGGTTTCTAAATATTTTAGAGAATACTTGATAA
>NW_021585337.1:0-325 GCF_001605985.2 Dendrobium catenatum
GATAAACTTCAAGGTAATGCACCTTTTTGCTTCCACTTAGTTTGGATTCATTCTTTCTCTCATCCACCTCTACAACAAACAAACCTTTCTCTATTTTCTAGTTAATATGAATTTCAATTCGGACCAATCCTCTATAAGTTCTTTCGTTTTTAAATAAAAAGTTGAAATCACTAAGCACGACTTAGGTGCCTTTCTAAACTTAAGAACTGAAGGATTTAGAGCCCACACCTTTATGAATGAGAACACCTTCAAATGGTTTGAAGTCAATAGGGTGATTAGAGAAAATGACCAAACATATCATATTGCTAGAGTTTCAGGAATGACC
>NW_021585338.1:0-583 GCF_001605985.2 Dendrobium catenatum
CGTGAAAAACTGACAAAATCGAAAACTGGACCAATATCATTGTTAACCGGCCCAATAATGGAGTGATAAGCAAGCTCAGTAAACTTATCTAGGCCGGCCCATTATGCAATGAGCATCTTGTGCGCATGCGGCGCTGAACCTCCATGAGAGGAACTTTTATTTGGTCTGGTGAACGTACGTAGAACTACGTTCGGCCAGCACTAAGATCACAGGCACAAAACGAGAAATACTGAGCAATACCAACAATAACGAGAAATACCATATGTGAAGACAAAATACCGAGTAATACCGAGCAATACCAAGCAATACCGAGTAATCCCAAAAAATACTCGGTATTTTTTGGGATTACTCGGTATTGCTTGGTATTACTCGGTATTGGTCTTCATATAGCGGTATTCCTCATTATTATCAAACAATACCTAGCAACACTGACTAAATACCGAGCAAAAATCGAGTAACAATCCTCTGACCGAACGTAGGGCTACGTCCGGTCAGAGGACGTAATAAAAGTTCCCATGAGAGGAACAAATTTTAGTTGTGCAGAGAATTATATACGTACATGGGAATAGTAAATAGGGAGGTT
>NW_021585339.1:0-272 GCF_001605985.2 Dendrobium catenatum
CCACTCTACTAGAAGATGTTAAGGCGCGTTACTACACATGCCCCACTACATCATCTATAGAGGAGGATTAGAAATAACTCGGGGTGCCACTCTCTTAACTACTTGCCTAGTAGTAATTTGAGAGGGGAGATAATCTAAGATTGTATCAGATAGTGATACCGTCGAAATTTAAAATTTAACGGGGTCCTATCACGATTAATTTTTTGATTACAATAATGCCGTGTTTTCTAGGGATGTTGCAGACTCTATAACAGTCTCTCCCTTCAAAGAGA
>NW_021585340.1:0-278 GCF_001605985.2 Dendrobium catenatum
AAGAACAATAATCATGTGCATATTGTGTAACTCATATCCAAATTTAGTACATTTACTCCTAATCATATTATACCCGATCATTTATACTCGTTTAAAATAAAATAACATACGGACAAAACTAATAAGTGAAATTTTCATATAAGTCAGTCAAAGCGCTCAAAATAATGATTTGTACCATATAACAAAAGTTACATGGTGAGAACTCACTAAAATAGAAGTTATTGCATTTTTGCTAGATTAGGGAGTGAGAAATATACTAAACTTAGAAATATTGAAAG
>NW_021585341.1:0-317 GCF_001605985.2 Dendrobium catenatum
ACCCATACAGAGCTGGAGGGAATTCAAGGAATGCTTATTAGAACATTTTCGAACTGGCAGAGGAGGGGACTTTTATAAGCAGTTCTTTGCACTAATACATGATGGATTAGTGGTTGACTACTGCGAGAGATTTGAGTACTTGGCCAGTTAGGTGGAGC
Source organism: Dendrobium catenatum (assembly GCF_001605985.2). Lineage (NCBI taxonomy): Eukaryota > Viridiplantae > Streptophyta > Magnoliopsida > Asparagales > Orchidaceae > Dendrobium > Dendrobium catenatum. The sequence continues at coordinate 159 of NW_021585341.1, forward strand.
AACTATCAGAGACGATGTTGGAGGGTAACTTCATGAAGGGACTCAAATTCGAGATCAGAGCTGTGGTGAGGATCATGAGGCCTCGTGACTTGGGAGAGACAATGGAGTTGGCGCAGTTGGTTGAAGATCAGTAGTATCTAGAGAGGGGAGCCAGAAGCA
>NW_021585342.1:0-273 GCF_001605985.2 Dendrobium catenatum
AATATATAGATATATAATATTATTTTTAAAATATTTAATTATTTTTTTGTTGTATTTGCCCCCCTCAAAATTGAAGTTGGTTCTGTCCCTGCAGCCTCTTAAAGTAGCCAATAATTTATTGAGGGGCAAGAAAGACAATCTGCCCCTTTCCTTTAATTTGAACCGATAGCTGGATTTATTTGCTAGTTTTAAAGGATGTTGGAGGGCAAATCTATCTAAAAGAAATGATTGCACTTAATTATGCTAAATTCATTAGGCAGCATTTAGATTAAA
>NW_021585343.1:0-395 GCF_001605985.2 Dendrobium catenatum
CCTTTTGAAGATTTAGAATTCCTTAGTTTATGTATTAATTCTTGGGTAATCAACACATGATCATTAAGAGACTTCCTTTGATAAAAGTTACTTGTTCATAAGAAATCAATTTAGAGATGTAAGGAACCATTCTATTCATGAAGATTTTAGCCACCAATTTATAGACCGAATTACAAAGGCTAATGATTAGAAGGAGATAATGGATTACTTATTTTTGGAACTAGAACAACAATTGTTTCTTTCCATTTAGGATCCATTACAGCATTTTCAAAGAATTCATTAATAGCATTACATAGATCAAGTTTGATAATTTCCCAATAAGCTTTAAAGAAGGAAAATGTGATGCCATCTTTATCTGGAGAGATATTATTACCACTGTTTTTGATAACAATTTC
>NW_021585344.1:0-213 GCF_001605985.2 Dendrobium catenatum
TAAGTAACCCTACACACACACACACACACACACACACTTGAGAGACTTAAAATTTCTATTTTTACTCATATCAGCCAGGACAATATTTACATCATCCTGGACGATCAGGCTTAAATAGAAAGTCTAAATAAGGATTCTTAATTAAGACAGCCATCATTAATAGATCGTCCTGGACTATACGTGTATCGGCCAGGACGATAAGCTCAAAACAGA
>NW_021585345.1:0-409 GCF_001605985.2 Dendrobium catenatum
CTGAGGGACTTGCTTAGAGATTGGGTTCAAGAAGGCTTCCAGGACTTCTATCAGAAACTTCACCAACTTTTTCTATTGCTTTGTGGGAGTGGTAATTTGTCCACTAAGGACTCGAGCAATGATTCAGTACAGACAGAGAGAGTGCAAACTGGTCTTGTTCTGGTGCTTGCCCAGGTTTCAGTTTATATAGAACACGCTGCCATTCCTAGAGTAACAGAGGTAGGAAACTCGTCGCCTTTCCAAGTCATTTCTTTTTTCAAACATTTTAATGAAAGCCCTACTTCATATTTGTATTGATGCTTATTTTAGTTGACACATTATTTGACAAATTGTCTGATGTTTGTTAGGAAATAGCTGCTTATTTCTCTGGAGGTGGCATGCGGGCTTATGAACGTGGACCTGCATTTGT
>NW_021585346.1:0-1058 GCF_001605985.2 Dendrobium catenatum
TTTGCGGTGGATGGAGTGCTGGAGTTCGGGAGTTGAGAGCAGAGCGTGGAAGAGCTTCGTGCGAGAGGAGATCGTGAGTGGCTTGCGATGCTTCGGCCTCGTTCGCTCGGTATTTAAAGACCCGAATGGGAGTAGGATCGAGGCCATCGTCGCTGGTTTCACACAGAAATCCCGGGATGAGACGCGAGCACAGCAGGATTTACGGATGTCTTTTGACGGATACGAGGTACGGAGCGGGATTTCGGGGATCCTGCAGAGCTACGGTATGATTTCATTTTCTTTTCCTTTGGGTATTGTTCAGAGGTCAACACCCCTCGAGGGTATTTTAGTCTTTTATGTTATGTCTTTGTAGTAGGCTATTTATAGCCTTCTTCTTGTACTTGTGAGGATGATGAATGATATAACAAATTTTCTTGCATTGGTCTTCTTGGAGCTTTCTTTTGTAAGAGCTTGAGAGAGAGGTTGAGAGCTAGGTGGAGCCTAGGAGAGGCCACCCGTCGTACCCAACAGTCACCACCGGTGGCTCTTAGTTTTCCCGTCTTCATTCTGCGCTTATTCTCCATTTCCACCTCCGGCCATTCATCCACCACCACAAATCATCCCCTCTTAACCTCATCTCCGAAAATCCCCCTCCTCAAAGAAAACCCGCCTCCTCCCATTCATCCCGCCGGCCACCATCTTGGTCGCCGGCCTCCCCGCTGCCCACCGCCCCTCCCTTCACCCATCATCGGCCTCTCCCCATACCACCTCCATGAATTTCAGATTTTGAAATTCAAAGTGAAAGTTTCCATTTTTGTCCGACGCCAAATTTGGAAAGTTTTCATGTGATTTCAAATTTCAAATTCGAATTGAGTGGATTTGAAATATTCCCCATTTATTGCACGGAGCGAATTTGGAAACACATAACTCCTCCCAAAACCCCCAATCCCCTCTCTCCTTGCCGCCGGCCCCATCAATGGGCTCCTCTCTCCTTTAATGCTTCATGAAGGGGATTAATTGCAAGGTATTCAAATTTCAAACTCATTTATTTTCCCTCCAAACTCACTCAATTCTGAAAA
>NW_021585347.1:0-231 GCF_001605985.2 Dendrobium catenatum
GGAGAGAAGGAGGGCGTCATAAATACTTAATTTCGCTAGCAACTTTCTAAGGTGGGCTAAAACGTTATAATCAACCTTAGGAACGACAGATTCAAAACTCGGAGGAATTAAAGGAAAGTTTGGTTACTGAGGAGAATTTGGATTTAGATCTTCGAAGGGAATTTGCTTGCCTTTCTCTTGAGGGGGAAGCCTATGGGGTAAGACTTTACCGCCACGGAGTTGCACCTGCTC
>NW_021585348.1:0-435 GCF_001605985.2 Dendrobium catenatum
GGAAATGAAAGTAATCTCAAATTAGAGTAGTATCATAGACCAGTGAGCCAAGTGTCCTGATAATATAGGTCGGGTCATAAGATACTGCAAAGGATTAACTCTAGAAATCAAACTGATCGAGTGGAAAAGCATGTAATTCCTTAGCTTTTGGGCCGCAAAAACTAAAGCACGGCAATGCTTCTTAATTGATGGGTATCAAATTTTTGTAGGGAGAAGTCTTCGGCTAAGGTAATAAAGAGCATTCTCTATCCCTTCATCGCTGACTTGAGCTAACAAGGCACCTAAGGACTCATCTAAGGCTGTAGTGTAGAGGACCAACAGTTTTCCTGGAATCGGTGTGGCTAGAACTGGAGGGTTAGAAAGGTATTGTTTGATATTTTCAAAGGCATTCTGGAACTTTCATCCCATACAAATTTAGTATCTTTCTTCACAAGG
>NW_021585349.1:0-944 GCF_001605985.2 Dendrobium catenatum
TTCTTTATTCAATCTGACAAGAATCAAGGATTCAACACTATCACCCAAATTTTCTTATTTTCAAATCTAACATCCTAACCGAAAGAAAAAAAAATGAACTAGCAAGATCATTTATTTGCAAGTGCCAAGACTAACTCATTGAGATTTTAATGAAAGAAAAAATATATTGGATGGTATTTTAATGTGCTCTTTGGGATTTAAGTGGGATTGTTGTAAAAAGAGATATGTGAGTTTTAGTTTTGTAATTAAGTATACAATATTTGGTTGTTACAAACATAATTTACCCAAAGAATTATCATAATGCAAAAAAACATTAATGGGTTAAAAACAATAGATCATATTAAATGGGAGCAAATATAGCAATTTTAACATGAAAAAACTTATGGAGGTTAATTGAGATGTTGTTTATACTAATCAAGATTCAATTAATTTAATTAAATTTGATATATAATAAGTTCATACAACAAAATATCAAAATCATCTAAATCTTCAAATCCTAAAATAAGTAGCTAAACAGCTTCCTAAAACATGCCAAACAGTTTCAGAATTTACCAGTCTCAGGCTCGAGTTAAATCCTACTTGCAGCCTAACAGCTCCTAAAAACTATTGCTTTTATAAGAACTTCTGAAAAATCAAAGTTGATTTGATTTACAGACCTGAGTTAGGGCCTTCTTTATCATCAGTAACAATGTACTGATGACCTTGACTCTCCAACCATTCCCTAATGCCCAAACTCCTCTCCGCACATCCCAAAAAATTAGGGTTCTTCTCTGCATACTCATTAGCCTTATAGAACACGCCGACTATCTTCTTACTCCCTGGAGAAGCCTGCAAAAAATTTCCCCGGCCCCAAATCGTAGAATGAGAACATTTTTAATAAAAATCCCTCTTTTGGGGGGAAAATTAAAAAAAAGATGAAAACTTTGCGAAGCGAAGAGAGCCTG
>NW_021585350.1:0-220 GCF_001605985.2 Dendrobium catenatum
ACTATTCTCAGGACGATATTTTGAACAATACAGATCGGCCTGGACGATCTCACTATCGTCCCGGACGATCATGGAAGGAAAATCCAAGTCATAGAGGAACAGTAAGGGAACGAGGTCTCACAGTCACGTTGGTAGTGCAATACTCGGAGGGCTCCTCTGGGGAGTGGATGTAGGTAGAGTTGACCGAACCACTATAAACCCTTGTGTTCTTATTTTTACT
>NW_021585351.1:0-272 GCF_001605985.2 Dendrobium catenatum
GGGCCTTGTTGGGCCGGTTTGCTCCGAGCTCGTTGCCCACGCGGGTCGAGACGGCCGCGCTGAGAGAGTGGGGGAAAATGTAGATTAAAGAGGTGGTTTGAATGAGGACGCCCATGGAAGCAACGGTGGGTTGTGGGTGGAGGAGGATACCGCATAAGAGGACCATGATTTCGTACCACCACCATTCTAAGCAGATGGAGAAGCAGCTGGGGATAGCGAGGGAGATGAGCGACCGCCATCCGCTATCGTCTTTGTCTTCTTCGTTGGTGAGG
>NW_021585352.1:0-1710 GCF_001605985.2 Dendrobium catenatum
TGCTTGGCTTTAGCATGTTATTAGGTCGTTTTGTACTCTGGCTTAGTGGAGAATATCAGCTCTTAGGTTTTCTTTTGATTTGTTTTGTAGCTCTTTTGAGCAGTAGTGAGCTGATGGTCTCCTTTAAGAACCTTGTAATCTATTATTATTATTAATGTGTAGGCCCCTCCGTGGGTTTTAACTAAATAAAAAAATAAAAAATTGAGCAATTGAGTAAAAAAGAAAAATATTAAGTATTTGGAAAGAGTAAAAGAGGTATAAGGAAAAGCCTTTCGGAAGGATTTTGATTAAAACTTGAGATTTTAATGAATAAGTTAAAGTTTCTTTATTATCTACTTCTACATCCATTGGGATCTTAATTATAGTCATTCTAAAGTCATTTCATATTAAACCTATGCTAAACGTTGATGTAGGATTCACTAGCTAAGCTCAGCTAGAAAATTTTGAAGGTTTCTGAGTAATTTTTGAAACCAGCATCCAGTCATCGGTGGTCCAGTAGATGTTCATCGACCTGCTACAGGTTGTTCTTTTTCTTTGGCTCGATCATTTTCGTCTTCTCCTCTAGCTTTTGGAGACGAAAAATCTGGTTTTGTTCAAAATTCAAAAAATCCATCAAAGCTTGAGAAACCATTAATTATCAATGAAGGAGGAATGCTACTAGCTAAGAAAAATGAAATTGAAGTTTCCAAAAAAGGAAAGTAAGTGGTTATAAAAAGCAATTCAAAATTTCAGTTTGGAAAAATTTCTAAATCTGCAATCAGTGAAGACCTTCTTCGATGATTCAACCTATTTTTTCCACAGAGGAATGTGAAATGTGTATCTTCTGGAAGTGAATCTAAGGTGGGATCCAATTATGTAGTTGAGCCTCCTACAGATACAACCCAGATGGTCGCCTCTCACTATTCAACTTTCTGATACTCCATCGCTCACCTTCCACCCATAAACACCAAAAAGAAGAAGTTTTCATCAAGCTGAGCGCACACAGACTCTCCCAGATACTACCTCTTCCCCCTACAAAATGTTTTCCATCACAATCAGAAGTTTCCCAACCAAGAGCTATTCCTAACAAATGTTTAACTCGATCCAACTATATAGTGAAGATTAGAAGCAACCTATATCCACTACAAGCTGTCAACCGAGTCGCGCTAGGTATGTGATGTCCCACAGACTGCTTTAAAGAGGACGGGAAATTTGGAGTACCCATTTTGTCCCATTCAATAATCTGTCCATATAAACAGAAACATGGAGCCATTAGAGGGAAGCTCTAAGGCTCTAATTCATAAAATGACAAATACCATCATCCCACAATGTGAGATGGAATTTCCATGAAGGAGCCTAGGCCTCTAGACTATCCTATCAATAAGAAAGGGACATTTCCCCAAACAACCACTTTATCACCAAGATTTTGAAAGCTTCTGATTTTCTGACTTCATTTTGGCAAATACACGCTCAACTGTTTTGCCATATCCATTCGACAAACAGACTCGCAAGATCAAGGTTAACAATTTATATTTTTCGTTCTACCCACATTGATGAGCATTATGTTGTCTTGAAGGTAAGAGCAGGTCCTGCCACACATCTCCCAACCTCACGGGTCCTAAGATATGAACTTTTAAGACTTTCAACAGTGTCATATGTGATACCTGTTCGTCGAAACTTTTAATTTCCTTAAGCTCACACAGAAAGTGTATTAATTCACATGTATCCCCT
>NW_021585353.1:0-243 GCF_001605985.2 Dendrobium catenatum
CATTTCACCACCAACATGTCAAAGACTTTAATGGCCTTCTTAAGGTTTGGTGGACCTCCATTTAAAGTCCACACCATCAATTCTCTTCAAAAACAATCTACCACATATCACATTGATTTTTTCTCATCTTCAAAATTTGTAAAGAGAATGACAGGTACCTGTGTGACGTAGTTCATCTTAGTCTGTTGGTTGGGAACTTTGACTATCAACAAAGAGGTCTTAGATTCGAGACTTGCGCATGTG
>NW_021585354.1:0-377 GCF_001605985.2 Dendrobium catenatum
AAATTCGAATACCAAGATCCTTCCCCCTTTGCTCCAAAGAATTGGATAAGAGTTGAGACCACAGAATGAATAGATACGGAGAAAGTGGGAATCCTTGACGGAAGCCACTTTTAGCACAAATCCAATTGGAATTTCTTCCATTGATAATGATAAAAAACCTCACATCTACCACACATTCCATAAGGAGGTTAGAAAAAAAAGTAGGAAAGCCATACCACTTAAGAACCTGATGAAGTGTTGCCCAGCCCATGCTATCATATGCATGTTCCATATCCAATTTAAGAGCCATCAATCCCTTATTATTCTTGGATAACATGAACTTATGGATAATCTTCTGATCCAATAGACAATGCTCAGAAATGGATCTACCCGGAATA
>NW_021585355.1:0-1067 GCF_001605985.2 Dendrobium catenatum
TTCCGGTCCGACTGGAAGGAAAAGTCGGCAAAGGAGCCCAGTCGAACAGCCACGGGAGGGCCGGAGAATGTAGCGCCCAAGGGAGAAAGGTAACTTCACAGCCCGCGAGCTCCCGTTCCGCTTCCGATCAAACTGTCGCAGCTTCCGATCAGTCCAGGAAGAAGAGAGAGCGGGAGATGTCGGGGAAGAGCGAAATCGAACAGCGACGGAGGAGAAGGAGAAGCACGTGTGAGGAAGAAAGTTGCCTTCCACAGCAAGCGAGCGCATGTTCTTGCTTCCGATTAAATGTCGACAACTTCCGATCCAGCAGGGATGGCGTCGGACAGCGAGCGAGCTCTTTGGATTTCGATCAAAATGTCGTATCTTCCAATCCGGCCGGAAAGTCGTCAAAGGAGCGGGATCGAATTGCAACGGAGGAGTCGGAGGAGCCGGAGATGCAACGCCAAAGGGAGAAGGTTTCCTCACAGCGAGGAAGCTCCGTCGTTGGTTCCGATCAAAATATCGTAACTTCCGATCCTACAGGGAGGGGAAGAGCGAGAGCGACAGAGAGAGATATCGAGAGAGAGGGAGAGGGAGAGCAGGAGAGGGAAATTGAGAGTAAGAGAGCCTGAGCTCTCTCATTTCTTCGGTCTTTTATGAGGCAGAGGAATCGTGTGAAGTCGTGTATAGACCCGTCATTGACGCACTAAGCCATGATGCGGGATGTTCGAATGCAGGATTTTCGGGATTTTGCGATCGTGTGAGTCGGCGCCGGACGTCCTCACAGGTACGCAAAAGAATTTTTTTTATTTGCTTTTGGCTGCCGTATACAGGTCAACATATATATATAGTGTTTTTTCATTATTAAAACATTTTAAAGTCGTCATTTTGCTAGCTACTTTGACACCTTCAACTGTTCAGGTATAGAATACCATAAACTTTATGAAATCTCTTTGACAATGCATTTGGCTCGACGAGTGAAACCTGTGCTTGCTTTTTTTAGTGTGGTGGTGGAAATTCATTACCGTCGTTTGTGACACAATGAGCAAACTGATAGGAAACACTTGGATTTCCAAGTGTTTCACACC
>NW_021585356.1:0-317 GCF_001605985.2 Dendrobium catenatum
ATTATTAAAAGAATTTTTAGATATCTTATAGGAATCCTAAACCTAGGAATCTAGTATCCTAGACATAGTTCTTCCTTTTATATTATATGATATTCTAATTTAGACTTTACTAAAAGTTTGTTAGGGATGTTAAGCCCTTATGAACTAGCCCAAGCTAACCAAGAGGCGAGGGGGGGGGAGGTGAATTGGTATTTAAAAAAAAAAAACCTTTCAATAAAAAAAAAACTTAACCAAACAAAAATTCACTACAAAGAAATTTAACATGCGAACATTAAATGCGAAAAAATAGTAGTAAAGAACACAGAGATTTATAGTGG
>NW_021585357.1:0-254 GCF_001605985.2 Dendrobium catenatum
AAAACCTTAGGAGAATTACCCAAAAGAACTTAGTGAGCAGTATACCAAAACTAGACTTTACTAAGGACCACCTTTATGATGCATGTCAATTAAGAAAACAAGTGAAGTCCTCTTTTAAGTCCAATAAGGATCTTAGAACTAGTAAACCATTGGAAATTCTTCACATGAATCTTTTTGGAACAGTAGGAGCTGTAAGTCTAGGAGGGAAGGTATACGAATTTGTTATAATGGATGATTTCTCAAGATTCACTTGG
>NW_021585358.1:0-394 GCF_001605985.2 Dendrobium catenatum
TCAAAACGGGGTAAAGAGTCAGGTTTGGATCCGACCCAAAATTGTCCCAATATGATCTAGTCAACCTGAATAATACTCATATAATAAACGGGTCAAAAACATCAATCCGAATCCGACCTGGTAGAAGCCCAAATGACCTTGATACGTCATCACAAATTTATCTTGATCGGGCACGAATCTTGAGGCTAAAAGCTAGTTGGAAACTTCAAAGATTAAATTCAAGAGCATCTGAACTCCGATTTCAGCAAGCTTATAGTCAAACTGAGCATCTCAGAAACACTAACCCAATGACACCGAATTCGACCCAATCCGAACCCAAATGGGTCCGAATCAAGGACCCGAAGCACTGTTGGAAGGTTTGAATCACAATTTGAGTTACCAAACGGTCTCTGAT
>NW_021585359.1:0-459 GCF_001605985.2 Dendrobium catenatum
TTCCCCTCAGTATGCGGGAACTTTGTGAACTGGATCTGGCCGTCCAAGACAGTAGCCATCGGATTTAGAGTGGTCTTCGCACTGGCATAGCCGTGCACATTCTCCTTACCAGGGCGAGTAGAACTGACCGTCCTAACCCCTTTCTCCTCCCGAGCCCCAAGCTGAGCCGCACTCTTACCGGAGGTGGCCGAGAACCGGCCAATCCCGGGAGATCTGGACGGGATGTCCATCCTGTTGGAAGCCGCCGCCGGAGCATCACTGTCGGCCTCCTTTGTGGCCAGCACCTGCCACCGGTTCCCTTGCTTCTTTTCCTTCCTACCACCACCTTTACCGCCAGCATTCCCCCCATTTGGAGGAGGTGACCTAGGGCCACCCCCTCTAGTCATCCCCAAAGCTTCTCTCTCTAAACCACTCTAGAGAGAGAGAGAAAGCAAGAGATAGAGAGAGCAAGAAGGAGCA
>NW_021585360.1:0-454 GCF_001605985.2 Dendrobium catenatum
CTTACTCGAAGTCCTGAACCGAAGTCACTCAGGAAGAACGCAGACGGCGCACGATTCGGATCTCCCGCACGATTCCGCCGCCTCTCCCACCGGCGCTGCCTCACGCTAGTGAGGCTCTTGTTTTCGGCCGCCCTCTACGACACTTCTTCAACCGGTCTTAGGTTTTTTTTAGTTAAATATATGTTTTTTTGAACTTATAGAAAATCTAGGGTTTTAAATTTTTTGAGATTTTTTGTTTTATTTTGCATTTGTACTTTAGGAAACATGGTTAAGGGCAAGGAAAAGTCTAATACGTCATTGCGGAGGGACCCTTCTTGGAAGTACAGTATACAGGTTGACGTAGGTGGCGGTGAGAAGACTTATGTGTATTTGAAATACAATTTTTTTGATAAAGTAATGAAGGGTGGAGTAACCCGTATGAGGAACACTTATTCTGTACTTTGAATTATGCTAT
>NW_021585361.1:0-206 GCF_001605985.2 Dendrobium catenatum
CCTAGTCACGAGTTTCCCCCATCCGAAAAAAGTTTGAATGTGGTTTAGTAGATTGTGGGGCCAAGTTTCCCACGGGCGCAAGCCCCCGTGGTAAATTACATCTCAGACCGGAGCCTTAGAAAACTCTCGATTAAGGATCATACATTATCCTCTCCTAAAGTGGGATCAGCACGAAGGGGTATAGACTAGGAAGTCCTATCCAAAAG
>NW_021585362.1:0-241 GCF_001605985.2 Dendrobium catenatum
GTAATCATTGGCAATGATTGCGCCACAACGCAATCATTGTCAATGATTGTGGCGGTGTAGGAATCAGTACAGTGTAACTTAACCACATTGGACAGGAGGACTAACTATGGGATCAAATCCGTAGTTAATCAAAGCTATAGAAAGGCTTAATCTAGGCCGTTGATCATGATATGAACGGTCCAGAAAATGTACACCAAGAGTACTGTTGACTTGGTCAAATTGACCAAGCCAGACCCCATGA
>NW_021585363.1:0-342 GCF_001605985.2 Dendrobium catenatum
GGGAAAAAAACAAGGGGCCTAGCCCAGTTGAAAATGATTCCACTAGTATTTACAGTTGATTACAAATGAGGCCCTTCCTTAGAAGAAGGTCTTGGCTTGATGTCACAAATATACATCATATAGAGCACATCAATATAGATATATTTGTTTGGTTGGCAGGACCATAGTCGATAGAACAAAGGTCAGAAAGACCGTAGTATGCGATAGAATTTGGAAGGGCTGTAGTCGGCAGAAGACCGGAGTTAGAAAGACCGTTGTCTTGCGAGGAAGTTCAGAAGGACCGTAGTAGGAGGATGATACTCTGGCAGAACTCAGGGCGTCAGGTGGTGGTCCGAGAGAAGT
>NW_021585364.1:0-245 GCF_001605985.2 Dendrobium catenatum
TCTACACAGAACCTCCAACTCTCATCCTTCTTTTTCACAAGCAGAACTGGACTAGAGAAAGGGCTCACACTGGGCTGAATGATCCCTCCTTCTAGCATTTCTCCCACCAGCTTCTCAATCTCATCTTTCTGCACCTGAGGGTATCTGTAAGGCCTCACACTGATAGGAGACACTCCCTCTTTCAGGATAATCTGGTGCTCTTGCTCTTTGTCAGGTGGTAGTCCCACCGGAGGTTGGAACACATC
>NW_021585365.1:0-770 GCF_001605985.2 Dendrobium catenatum
CCCTCTTGGTTAGCTTAGGTCAGTTCTATAGGGCTTAACATCCCTAATGAAGTTTCATTAAGCACTTAAAAAACACTTTGAGATTGAGAGAATCAATACGGGTCATTCGATGAAGCACTTTAAACCTAACATGGATTTTCTTTATATTTATAGGTTGTGCCACTAAACAAAAATCTATAAATACTCCCCAACTCTCTATATGAGGGGGACATTTTGCTAAAGATTGGAGAGAGCTCTAAGGCTTCAAGAGCTCCAGTACCACCATCGGTGCACCTTCATCGATTTGTGTGGACCACCTCCATCGGATTTCCACCTGACCATTGTCAAAGCACCACATGGCCACAGACCAGTACTGATCTTTAATCGAACCTTCAATTATCAATGGACTTTTAAACAATCTTTATCAGACTACTGTTTAGCGCCAATCACTGCTGGAATACCACCTAACAACTGATCGCCATCAAACTTCCATTTAATTATCATCAGATTACTACCTAATCACTGGATAGATATTACTAAGCTTCCATTTTGTCAACGTCCCCTATCAGACTTCTATCTGACATCATTGGACCACAACCCGATCAAAGACCATTGCTAGACTAACACCCACCCATTATCTACTACTGTACTTTTTCCTGACTATCATCAGATCACCGCCTACAGCTAACCATCGTCGGACTCCTACTTGACCATCCTTGGATCCTTTCCCATCCATAGAACTTCACCTTAAATGCTAGATGAGTGTAAATAATGTTATATTTTATATGTTA
>NW_021585366.1:0-205 GCF_001605985.2 Dendrobium catenatum
CGCTATTGGCCCAGAATAATGAAGATGGAAAAGAAAACGCGCTCTACTACATCAGTCGAAGATTGATTGGAGCAGAAAGCCGTTATTCTCCTATTGAAAAACATTGCCTGGCGCTGATTTTTGCAGTTCAGAAACTCCGCCATTACATGCTATCCCACAAAATCACATTGATATCAAAGATCGATCCGCTGAAATTCTTGATGAC
>NW_021585367.1:0-291 GCF_001605985.2 Dendrobium catenatum
CCCTTTCACCAATCTCGGGTGGAGGATGATTTCATTTACTGCAGGGACCAATCTTTGATTACTTGTATGCTTTGCAACTATCTGTTGTTTCTTGTAAGCATAGTACATTGACCATGTAGGAATTGTTATAGGAGTTTGTGCATTAAGGTCTTGTAGTTTGAGCTTCCCGTGTGCGATCCAATTTTTGATCTCTGCATGTGTTTTGATCCAAATTCAGTTTCATTCAGACTTGAATTCATCAAGTTTACAAGTCACCACTTGATATCGTATAGCCTGAGTTCAAGTGCGAGT
>NW_021585368.1:0-1268 GCF_001605985.2 Dendrobium catenatum
AATGGTGGATTATTCTATTCGTAATTCTAGATGCATTTCCTGGGAGAAGCTCTCTTCTTCTTCTGTCAAGCTGAATGTTTCGGGTACTAAGTTTGGTAATTCTTTTGGTTTTAGGGGTGTTCTTAGGGATCATAATGGTTCTCTCATTTGTTCTTTTGCTCGGCCTGTTGGTTGGGGGTTTTTCTCCAGGGCTGTCTTGGCTGAGGTGCTTCACGGTTTACAATTGTGCATCAATATGAGCCTGGCTGATGTTATTTTGGAATCTGATTTTGATTTCATGATGATCAGGAACTTAGATGTTTATAATTGCTCTTCTATGGAGTTTTATACTTTGAGGGAGATTAGGGTGTATCTTAACTTACTTAATTGTACCTTTTCCATTATTTCTGCTATGGCCAATGCGTCTGTTGCGGCTTTGGCTGGCATTGGTTGTTATTTAAACTCTGTTATGGATTTGGATTTTCACCTGCTTCCGTCTAATGTTAAGGGTCTTCTTGTTCTAGACCGTCTGGGGTTGCCTTATGTCAATGATTAATTGGTCGTGTGGGTTTTGGTTTTCGCTTCCCATTTCTATTGCTGGGTGTTGCTGGGCTGTCGGTTACAGTCTTCTCTTCCCTTTTCTGGGTGTGGTGCCTTATGGTTGTCCCTATATGGGTTGGTTTTTCGGGTCTATATCCTTCAGCTATCCTTGTTTTTTTTCTCTGACCAGTGGATGGAGCTTTTGGCCTTAATTTTTGTGGGATATTGTTTTCTTTTATATTTTACTAACTGTTATTTTTCTCTTGTTTCAGGAATGCTTATTTCAATTTTGCCTGTATCCTTTTTGAAGGATTTTTCTTACTTAATTTTGGTTTGTCATTTCTTTTACTTTTCTTTTGCAGTCTTTGGTTTATTTTTTGGGTGTGCAGGTTCCTTTGTGGGCGTTGGATTGTCAGATCTATGCGGATGGCTACTTTGGGGAGCATTTTGGTTATTTTTTGTTAACCCCCTTTTTTTGGGTGCTTTCGCTTAAATCGTAGCATGTTCTTAGGTTGCTTTGTATTGTTTTGTAGCAGGGTTCTCGAGCTCTTAGGTTTTTCTTTTCTTTTGATTTTTGTAGCTCTTTGAGCGGTAGTGAGTTTGAGAATCCTTTTAGGACCTTGTAATTTTTTCCCTATATTAACGCGTAGGCCCCTCTGGTGGGTTTCCCCTAAAAAAAAGAATAATAATTTAATATCTACTTAATATTAATTTTTTTTATTCAGCTATAATTTTTTATATTTTTATAA
>NW_021585369.1:0-255 GCF_001605985.2 Dendrobium catenatum
TCCAATCAAAACTCTCAGAATCCAAAACCAAACTCACCAGACAGAAATCCGAACAGAAATCGGAACATAATCGTACAGATATCAAAACAGAACATATCAGACTTATCGAATCAGAAGTAAACTGAACGGAATAGATATCAAATCCAACATAATTGTACGGAAACAGAAATCAGAATCAGATCAAATCAGACATAACAGAATCATAATTACTTACAGAACAGATACGGAAATCAGAATCAGATCAAATCAGATATC
>NW_021585370.1:0-407 GCF_001605985.2 Dendrobium catenatum
TTAGTCTGATCGGCCCGGCCGATCGCCACATCGTCCTAGCCGATCAGAACAAAATCAAATCGGCCTGGACGATTCCTCCGGCCGATAATTTTGGTTTTGCTCTCGGGATTTTTCCATGCACTGATCGTCCCAGGACGATCCAAAATCGGCCTGGACGATCCAGTCCAGAGATCATTCTAGAAAACACTCCAGAAATCAGCTGTTTTCAATGCATTGATCGGCCTAGACGATTTCAATATCGTCCCGGCCGATCTTGGGAGAAAAAATCCAATTTAGAGAGGAACAGTAAGGGAACGAGATCTCACAATCTCCCCACCTTAGAAAAATATTGTCCCGACATTTCCCTACAGGTACGAAGCAGCAACAACGCAAACAAATCGATCCAAATCCAAATCAAAATCAAAACT
>NW_021585371.1:0-219 GCF_001605985.2 Dendrobium catenatum
TAGTGTTATTTCTCTCCTGTTTGTGTGCTAGATATCCGTACAATGCTGAGACGGAAATTTTCTAACTCTATCGCCGCGTATATTCTAGTCCGCAATAAAAATATTTTTTTTATTAACTTAGTTATATATAAATCTAAGATTAATTGATAACAAAATGAAAAGATTATACCAACAAATAAAAGAATTTTGAAAAAATATATTAAACCAATTTTTTTCAAG
>NW_021585372.1:0-279 GCF_001605985.2 Dendrobium catenatum
TGAAGAAGAATAATTGGCATGTGGATAGGTGGCCGGAAAAGGATTTATGCTTTTTAAATGATTTCAATAAAGTTGTCTTCCATCATGCCTTTAGAAGTTGTAATAATGTAGCTAATTGTTGTGCTACTATGGTATTGGAAGCTAGTTTTTACTTTGATAGCTCTTCTTTGGAGAACATTCCGTCCTTGTTGTTGAAATTAATCAAGGAGGAATGTGATCCTTTTATTACTTGTAATTAGTTCTTTGTTCTCAATGCATTTCATTACAATTCTTCAAAAA
>NW_021585373.1:0-426 GCF_001605985.2 Dendrobium catenatum
TCATTTTATACATTTGTTCAATAAATATTGAGGGAAAGTCGCCGCTTTGGTGGGAGAAATTATTAAGTTTGATCACCATATGTTATTTGGAGGTGAATCAGGATGTGTCATACTGCTGTGTACCGAATTACGTGACATATTTTGATTCACCTCCGAATAATTTGGTGACCGCACGTAAAAATCTCTTCTTTGGTGGGCCTCATCTTTTGCCAAAAATTTTATCTAGGCTTGATTAGGATATTCGTTTAGACTAAGGGGAACAGTATTTGACACGACACGAAAATCTAATCCGAATCAGACCTGGAAAATTCGGGTTAGGCACGACCCGTTTCCAAAACGAGTCGGGTTCGGGTTGACCCGACAGGTTGCCGAGTCAACCCGGAAACCCGTTTAAAATGTTTTCCCGGCTGCCCGTGGACCAGCCCT
>NW_021585374.1:0-267 GCF_001605985.2 Dendrobium catenatum
GGATTGTCGTATCCACTACAACCTCCTGGAAGTATTTATAGAAGATTCATCATTCTTACATCTTACACACCTTTCATCAATCTGAGGTGGTTTGATTGAACTTGTTTGACCACGTAGGGATCGTCGCAGGAGATACTTGTACATGAAAGCAGTTCCTCGGTCCATGAGCCTCCATTGTTGGTCCTCTAAGGTATAAATTTCTAACTCCAATCCTATCCTCGACGCTTGCCGCGGACCGGAGAACCACCTATACGCGCTCTTGTAGCA
>NW_021585375.1:0-228 GCF_001605985.2 Dendrobium catenatum
TAAATTCAAATCTATGAGCCTTTAAATCACCAAATTCTCTCTCATATTTCTGAAATTAATTTCCTAATCTAGGAATTTGATTTGGGAAATAAATTTCCCTCAAATCTGAGAATTTTTGTTTGACCGAAATTTCCAAGCCTTTATTCATTTTCCAAATCTTGCTGTTGGGAATTAGGAATTAATTCCATAAGTTTCTCTTCCTTCCCGTAACTCCCACTCATGGCTGAA
>NW_021585376.1:0-1095 GCF_001605985.2 Dendrobium catenatum
TTGACTACAAAGTAAAATACAAGGAAACAGAAGAAAAGAGTTTTTAAGGAGAATGCTCAATGTTGAACATTTCTTAGCGAGTCAAAGGAGGAAAAGTAGGAGAAGCCGGATTCTGAGAAGCTCAGAGGCAACCTCAGTCTATCATATGTTGGGCTTTACATTTTAAGAGAGAAATTTTACGTTTAAGTTGACATTTTTTTAAAAATTTGGGATTATATTCTCGGAGGGAGAGGGCTTAAGATCTAAAAAGAATTTGCCTCAGAACCTAAATCTAATTTGGGTACTATAAAATAGTGACCCGAACCTAACTAATGAAGTGCAAATCTAAACTTACCCCGGCCTAGACTAGGGAGCCAGCTAACCACCTAAGTGCTTTAGAACCATGTTTCAAGTCTCTTATGAAAGATAGATAGGGACGTTGCTTAAGTTTTAAGGAATTGGGGGGCCGACATCTAAGACAGATCCTAATTGACCCCTCAATTTATGTAGGGTGAATTATTCTTAGAAATAAAATGCAATTAACATTTTAGACTCTTTTTTAATTTATATCTAATGTAATGCGTGCTAATTGACTCAAATGCATAAAATGAATATGAAGCAGTTTTTAAATTATGCTTAGAAAATAGATTTTTTCCTAGAGATTGCACAACTTTTCCTTGACAGAACTGCACCCTCATAGGTCAAGTGGTCTGCCAGAACCCGCAGGCGGGGTGGTGCCTAACAAGGAAGTGAAAGTAATAATATGCTTATGCTGACTCTCGGCGGTCCTGAGCTTACTTCTTAGATCATTAGAGTTACTATGTAAGCCTAAAATTTTTAATTAGGATTTCAAATAAAAGAATTTTATACGTTCCCTTACTAAAAAAAGAACTCTGATTCGTATCAAGGCTAAAACAAAACACGACATGCAAAAGGCCCAAAAAAAAGCTACTGCACAAACAATATAAACAATCATTTTAAATAATCCAAAATATAATATCCAATGTCCAATATCCATATAATTACATCCAAAATTTTGCAGAAAAGTAAAGTGGCCGGGCACCACTGACAACAAATCCAGATTCTAATCCTAAGAATGACGCAAGTGATTTTTGA
>NW_021585377.1:0-301 GCF_001605985.2 Dendrobium catenatum
CAGCCGCAAGAACCAAGGAGGCCCGCATGGAACCGAAGCACAAAGGCACGGGAAAGGCCACTCAGCACGGAAAACCAGCAGCCAACCGGGGAAACCAAGGAGCCAAGGCACGGAAAATCAAGAAACCATCCACAGGAACAAAAAGGACAACAAATCGGGAAATGAACCTCAATTTATGAGCTAAAAAGGCTCTCTACTAGACATTAATGAGCTGATATCTAGTAGAGGAAAGCATTTATGAGCTTGAAACATAAGAAGAGGCTTATTAATGAGTTGATTCAAGTAGAACTTACAAAATGTT
>NW_021585378.1:0-280 GCF_001605985.2 Dendrobium catenatum
GTTTAAACCAAAGCCTGGTCATACCATAAACATTATCGAAAGGGAAAAGAGGAGCATCCCAATTGCTTTGCACAGTTTGTAAGAAATTATCATCAAGAAGCTAGATGTTTTGGAGCCTAAAAGGTTGAAAAGTATTACTACTAACCCTATTAATGATTAATAACAAAGGGGAGTGATCAAATAAAGTATGTGTTAAATTCTCAATGTGAGTATTAGGAAAGAGGAAATCCAAGTAAAAAAAGTTTCCAGAAAAACAAATGTCATGCATATTACTATTCAT
>NW_021585379.1:0-311 GCF_001605985.2 Dendrobium catenatum
CTAATAATGTTTTATGCAGGTGCTTGCTCAGCTCCCCTTAAATAAAATGAGGGCTAAATTAATTATAATTGCACAGGTGGAGCTTCTTAGCCCTCAAAATTAAGAGCATGGCTTGGCACATGGTCAATGGTGTTAGCATTTTCACTTTTATATAAACTGCTTGAAATTTTTATTAGGATAACCATGCAGGGAGTCTAGAATTTTCTTTTATAAATGGATGTAAAAATTTGTAATAAGTTAAGAGTTGTGAAAATGCAACTTTGAGTGTGGATGCTCTTATCCCACTTGAATCCCAAAAGGAGAAGGCATCC
>NW_021585380.1:0-202 GCF_001605985.2 Dendrobium catenatum
AACTATAATTATATAATTAAATAATGATCTTAAAATAATTGAGGATGAAATCAGATTTAGGGGATGCATAAATAAGTTAATTATAAAAGTAAAATAAAGTAAAAAATTGATTTTATTAGAAGAGGATATTCAACAAAAATAGATGAGATATTTTGCTAAACTTTTTGATGAAGATTATGATAATATGATTTACTGTAGTGAT
>NW_021585381.1:0-209 GCF_001605985.2 Dendrobium catenatum
TTAATCTTGTCAGCAGTAATACAGATCAATTTCCAGATTTTGGAAGATTTAGGAGTGGGGGGCTTCCAAGGGGAGCAGAATTTGGAGATAAACCATCTAGCAGTCAAAGAATTGGAGCAATACAAGCGCCAAATAAAGGTGCAATCAAAGCCAAATCTAAGAGAATTAATATACGGTAATCCAAGCCCCCCGAAACATTTAGGAGTGCA
>NW_021585382.1:0-424 GCF_001605985.2 Dendrobium catenatum
GATGCTCCCGAAATTAAATTTTGAAGTTTCCAACTAGTCTTTTGCCTCGAGATTCGTATCTGATCAAGATAATTTTTGCATGACGTGTCAATTTATATTTAATATTATACTGACAATAACTAAAATACTAACTACTTGTTCTTTTGAGCCAAGCTTAATTAACACTAAAATGAGAAAAAAAATTGTAATAGGATTTGCGGATATATGTTATATTAGAATACGAATAAAAAATAATAAAAAACTGGATGGCTGATATTAAAAAAAAATGTAAAGTTCAAACCTGAAATAAATTTTGTATTTTTGGAACTTTTAGATATCTTTTAATTTTTTTTTCTGCATTTTATTATAACATTTTCTTACTTTGATAAAAATTATATTTGAATTTTCTAATATAATATTTCTCTAAATTTTCAAATATAATATT